>NW_027182503.1:900000-1132355 GCF_040938575.1 Ambystoma mexicanum
CCACCAGGACGAGAGGCCGAGACACCCCAACAGGGCGAGAGGCAGAGTCCGAGACACCCCAATAGGGCGAGAGTTCCAGCACCAAATCCATAGGTCTTAAATTGCCAGCAGTTTATGCCTCATATAAATACTGGTTGAATTTTCATGTTACAATCAATATTTAATTCACATTTCAAATGAATATTTTATTAAACCAAATCCTCAACATACATAGGTTGTATTTCTTCTAAATGAACAAGCACAAGCAAAGAAATTGATACAGTATCTGTAGATCACTTTCCTAATCTGCAACAAATACAAGTTGAACACATACAAGCTGAATAGCTTGCACTTGAATTAACTTGATAGTTAGAACATCCCACCCTAATGGAAAAGAAATAAAATATAGCCTGTGTTCCTGAAAAGACTGTCATTTGAATCGCTTATGTACAACCAGTGGAGTGTTCCTAGCTTCTAAATTGGAGGAACCTCTTTCAGGCTCCATCCAATAGCTTTACTCACGGGCGCCCACGAGGAAATCCCTGAATATATAGTTCAAGCTATTCGGTGCAGATTAGGAAAGTGATCTACAGATAAGTGTCAATATGGCCCGGATGAAAACCTGTTATAGGTTGAAACACTGGTTGGCTTTTTCTTTGCTTGTTCAGTTAGAAAGAATGGAACTTTATCTTTTGTATGTTGAGTTAGAGTGGAACAATCTGTTTTAAGTGTTTGGTTTAATAAAACCTCAAAACATCATTGGCATTTGAATTCAATATTGAAGCGACATCAAAATACAACCAGTATTTGAGGCATAAACTGCTGCAATTCATGACTTATGGGTTTGGTGCTGGAACTAGATCTTTTAGACTTTCTACAAGAAGGCTAGGCAAGGAAGAAAGAATGGGCATGGAAAGGAGACTAGGAAGCGGGAATAGGACACAGAATAGGCACTATAAAGAGATCGGTACTATGAAAAGGGAATATGATTGAGAAGAATGTTCAACAAATTTCACATGCTTAATATATCAGTCAAAATAGAATGGACCCAGGAACTGGCTATATCCCAACTAGATTACTGCAACAGCATGTGTGGGTTTATAAGCCACCCCAACAAAAATATCCATCTCCTACTTATGTGTCTCATGCGATCTTCTGCCTCAAACATAAGGACTAGCTTTTATTGCTTTAGATCATAAATGCTATGGATGGGGTCACAAAAAATCCGAGACACCCCACAAGCGTGAGAGGCAGAGGCCGAGAGAGGCCGAGGCCCCACCAGAGCGAGAGAGGCCGAGGCCCCACCAGGGCGAGAGAGGCCAAGGCCAAGGTCCCACCAGGACGAGACGCCGAGCTCCACCAGGGCGAGAGGCCGGGCCTCACCAGGGGGAGAGGTAGAGGCCAAGGCCCCACCAGGGGGAGAGGTAGAGGCCAAGGCCCCACCAGGGCGAGAGGTAGAGGCCAAGGCCCCACCAGGGCGAGAGAGGCCGATACCCCACCAGGGCGAGAGAGGCAGAGGCCCCACCCAGGGCGGGAGGCAGAGGCCCCACCCAGGGCGGGAGGCAGAGGCCGAGGCCCCACCAGGACGAGAGGCAGAGGCCGAGGCCCCACCAGGGCGAGAGGCAGAGGCCGAGGCCCCACACGGGCGATAGGCAGAGGCCGGGGCCCCACCAGGGCGAGAGGCAGAGGCCGAGGCCCCACCAGGGCGAGAGGCAGAGGCCGAGGCCCCACCAGGGCGAGAGGCAGAGGCCGAGGCCCCACCAGGGCGACAGGCCGAGACACCCCAACAGGGTGAGAGGCTGAGGCCCCACCAGGGTTGGAGGCCGAGGCCCCACCAGGGTTGGAGGCAGAGGCCGAGGCCCCACCAGGAGAGAGGCAGAGGCCGAGGCCCCACCAGGGCGAGAGGCAGAGGCCGAGGCCCCACCAGGGCGAGAGGCGGAGGCCAAGGCCACACCAGGGCGAGAGGCCGAGGTCACACCAGGGCGAGAGGCAGAGGCAGAGGTCACACCAGGGCGACAGGCCGAGACACCCCAACAGGGTGAGAGGCCGAGGCCCCACCAGGGAGGGAGGCCGAGGCCCCACCAGGGCAGCTTAGGCTCCACCAGGGGGGGAGGCCGAGGCCCCACCAGGGAGGGAGGCAGAGGCTGAGAAGCCAAGGCCCAACCACCAGGGCGAGAGGCCGAGGCCAAGGCCCCACCAGGGCGAGAGGTAGAGGCCAAGGCCACACCAGGGCGAGAAAAGCCGATGCCCCACCAGAGCGAGCAAGGCCTATACCCCACCAGGGCGAGAGAGGTTGATGCCCCACCATGGCGAGAGGCAGAAGCCGAGGCCCCACCAGGGCGAGAGGCAGAGGCCGAGGCCCCACCAGGGCAAGAGGCCGAGGCCCCACCAGTGCAAGAGGCCGAGGCCCCACCAGCGCAAGAGGCCGAGGCCCCGTCAGGGTGAGATGGCGAGAGGCTGAGGCCCCACCAGGGCGAGAGGCCGAGGCCCCACCAGAGCGAGAGGCAGAGGCCCCACCAGGGCAGGATTGAGGTTGAAAATTGTGCCAGGTTTTTAGGGGAGGTTGGTGCTCTCACTCATTCTCATACCATTGGAGCAGTGATGGGAGTTTTACCTGATTGCTACAAGGAATATAGTGATGTCTTTGATGAGGTAGTGGCAGGTAGTCTTCCTCCTCATAGATCATTTGATTGTAAAATAGAACTTGAGCCAGGGGCCACGTTACCGTGTAGCAGGGTTTATGCACTTACGGAAAAGGAAAATGATTATCTTAAGGAGTATTTAACTGAAAATTTAGCAAAAGGTTTTAGACATTCCAAGTCCCCAGTGGCATCGCCTTTATTTTTTGTGCCTAAAAAAGAGGGAACATTAAGGACTTGTATTGATTATAGAGCGTTGAATAAGGTTACCATCAAAAATAGATATCCTTTACCTTTAATTTCAGTTATGTTAGATCAAATACAAGGAGCAGAGATTTTCTCTAAATTAGATTTGAGAGGTGCTTATCATCTTGTTAGAGTAAAGGAGGGGGATGAATGGAAGACAACTTTCAAGACTAAGTATGGGTTATTTGAATATTTAGTGATGCCTTCCGGATAATGTAACGCCCCAGCTTCTTTTCAGTTTTTTATTAATGAAGTTTTATGTGAGTTTTTGGACATTTTTGTTGTAGTTTACATCAATGACATTCTGATTTATTCACAAAATTTGAAGCAACATCAAAATCATGTAAGATTGGTCCTACAAAAATTGAGAGAAAACCATTTATTTGCAAAATTGGAAAAGAGTCAATTTCATACTTCATCAGTAGAATTCCTTGGTTTTGTGATTACTCCAAAAGGTTTGGAGATGTATCTTAAAAAGATTAAAGCTGTCAAAGATTGGCCATCTCCGACTAAAGTTAAGGAGGTACAGAGTTTTTTGGGTTTTGCCAATTTTTATAGGAGATTTATCAATGGGTTTTCTCAATTTATTACTCCTATTACTAAATTAATAAAGAAAGGAGTAACATTAATTTGGAGTAAAGAAGCTGAAGAGGCTTTTCAAGTCCTGAAAGAGAGTTTCATTACGGGACCAGTGCTTTTACATCCTGACCCTTCCAAGCCCTTTTTTGTAGAGGCAGATGCCTCCAATTTAGCAATGGGAGCGGTTTTATCTCAACAGCATGGAACCACTGGACAATTGCATCCAGTTGCTTATTTTTCCAAGAAGTTTTCTTCTTCTGAAGTTAATTATACCACCATGGATCGCAAACTCTTAGCGATCAAGGCAGCTTTTGAGGAATGGCGCCATTATTTAAAAGGAGCAAGACATCCTGTCACAGTTTTGACTGATCATCGAAATCTCTTGTTTTTGAAATCAGCTAAAACTTTGACGCCAAGACAATTGAGATGGTCATTGTTTTTTTCAGACTATGATTTTGTAATCACTTTTAAACCAGGAAGTCAAAATGGGAAGGCTGACGCTTTGTCTCGTCAGTTTCCTGGTAGTGAAAAATTGAAAGAGATTGATCAACAACCTGTGATTTCTTCTGAACATTTTATTGCTGTTGGAACACTTGATGAAGGAAGTTCAAGACAGTATGACTTTAGAGCAAATGGATGAATGGGTTAGACAAGATCCAGTAAGAAAGATTAAAGATGGTTTACCTTATTTTGACAATAGATTATATCTTCCTTCTGAGAAGCCCGTGAAAAAAATGTGATTGATTGTCATGAATCAAAGTTCCCAGGTCATCCAGGATTTAGAAAAACTTTAGAATTAGTCAGAAGGGAATTTTGGTGGGAAAAAATGAGAAGTGACATTTTACATTTTGTTAGGACATGTGAAACTTGTACAAGAGCCAAGTCACATGTGGGAAAACCAATGGGTTTGCTAGAACCTCTTCACATTCCACCGCATCCGTGGCACACTATTTCTATGGATTTTATTGTAGATCTTCCTAAAGATCAGGGCTGTCCTACAATTTTGGTTGTAGTTGATTTACTTACTAAGGAAAGTCATTTTATTCCTATAAAAGGGGAAATTACTGCAGAAAGATTAGCACATCATTTTTCTCAAGGTATTGTTTGACTTCATGGATTACCTAGTCAGGTGATCTCAGATAGAGGTTCTCAGTTTATTTCAAAATTTTGGAGAGCCTTTTGTAGAAGTCTTAGTGTGGAAGTTAAATTAACATCTGGATACCATCCCGAGACTAACGGTCAAGTAGAACGCGTTAATCAAGAATTGGAAACGTATTTAAGATGGTACTAGCAAGCTGGAGATAGTTGGGTAGATTTAATTTGGATAGCAGAATTTGCATATAATAATTCCATGAAAGATTCTACTTTAATGTCACCTTTTTTCTGTAGTCGTGGTTTCCATCCTCGTTTCCTTAGAGAGCCGATTAAAAAAGACATTGGTAGTCCAGCAGTTGAGATTAGATTACAGTCTATGAAGGAAAATTTGGAACGAGCTGTGAAGGCACTTCAATTGAGTAAGGATAGTTACAAAAGGTTTGCTGATGTTAAACGCAAGTCTGGGCCAGAATTTTGTGTTGGGAATAAAGTCTGGTTATCTACAAAGAATTTGAAAATCAAGGGTAGAACTAAATTTAGTCCAAGATTTATAGGTCCTTTTCAGATTGAGACTGTGATAAATCCAGTTACAGTTAGATTGAAACTTCCTGAAAATTTAAAGGTGCATCCAACATTTCACATTAGTCAGTTAAAGCCATTTGTTGTTGGAACTAGATTGGCAGTTCCTCCTAGTCCATTTTTAGTGGAGAATCAATCTGAAGAATTTGAGGTTAAAGCAATTTTGGACTCTAGAAGTCGTGGAAAACTTCAATATTTAATAGACTAGAAATGGTTTGGGCCTGAAGAACGCTCTTGGGAATTTGCTAGTGATGTCCATGCCCCACTTTTCATAGCAAAATTTCATAGAAAGTATCCTTTCAAGCCTGGTCCGGGAGGGAGGTCCTTAAGAGGGGGTACTGTCAGGTTCCATAGTAAATAGGTGGTTAATTCAATTTAACAATCATACAATGTCCTAGTTAATTTTAATATTTGGTTTAAAGATTTATTTAGTTTGTTCACTCAAGATTGGTTGGGCCTTGACCTTTGCATTCAGAGTACTGCAAATACCCCAAGCCAAGATGGAGGGCAGAGGCAGGAGTTCTGATTGGGTGGCAGGTTGACAATAGTTTGTTTTCCAACATTCTAAACTGCCTTTCATTAGTTACTTCTTCTGAGCTAGTCATGTTTTTGTCTGTCTCCTGTTTTTTGGGCCTTGGAAGATTCTTCTAGAAGAAAATTTTCATGAAAGATGAACAAAAAACAACTTGTAAGAAAATATTTATTTTTGGTGAAATAATCTTTGGAGAGGAAGAAGAAAGCTGCAAAGTCTTCTACTACACAATTCAAGTTAAGTGTTTTTACATATCATAAACTGTCCTGCACAGCAAGGGTTAGCTGTTATTCAGTTTTATTTATTTTGATTTTTATCCTGAAGTTAAAGGGTTAACTCTCGCTATTTTAATGAGGACATTTGTAAACAGGAAAAGTTATGTTTAGACCTGGTTCGCGCGTGCGTATGAGAAACTGTTTATTAAAACTCATACTTACCTTGTCAGAGTCATCGTGTTCGGGTTCCTGTGGACGTCGGCTGCAGCTGCGTCGCGTTTCGCTTCCATTTGAAGAAACTGACGGTTCCGCGGTGGCGGTGATTTCTTCGCGTCGGCAGAAGCGAAAAAGCAGAAACTTCCTTGTCGGGTCTGACTGCCGTATGCAGGTTAACTCTGTTTGCTAGAAGGAACAAGGTAAGATTGCACGTTTAGATTTTCTAAAGACGTCGTGTTGTTATTACTGTTTCTAAAACATGGCGAACTTAAAAATAAAGACTGGGTATTGAAATTAAGAAAAAACAAACGGCAAAAGAAGGCAGTAGCATCATTTGCAAGCATTTCAAAGGAGCTGCACACGTTTATTAACAATATATATACTAAAAAAGACGCTCAACTGTGAAAGGTACCTTTCAAGTATTTTATAACTTCATTTACTGTATGGTAAAGGAAAAGAGTGAGCTGTAAAAAGAAGGTTATTTTTTTTGGAAGACGCTAAAGACAAATTCTGTGTTTCCACCATACTATCAAGCGTGCATTTAAAGAACTCATTTTATTTGAGACATGAATGAGTAGAAGTTCATTGTTTTTTCAACAGTCTTCTTTAATAGACTTACTTCAATATTTTCACATTTTTACTTGGTTCATTTCAAATTCATTTATCCCAGTCAAGTATTTGAAAAGACATGCTGAACATTCTTTTTTGAGCAGCGCAGTTTATAAACATGATCCTAAAGGGTTTTAGCAGTTTGGGTAGAAACCAGAACTTAAAACTAAAGTTATAAGAATTATTAAATCCTCTGGGCTTATCGCAGAGGATATTCAGGTAGGATAGTTTTTAATTCATTTAATAACAAGTTGTTTTGTTAATGTGATTATTTAATGTTTAACAATTTTCATTCATGCACAGACCGGAAGAAGATAGAAGATCCAGTGTCTGACTTTATTATTTTATCCACTATTACCCTTTACCCCCAGGGGTGTCTAGTACTCAGCTGTTCAGTTTAGTTGTGAGCTAGACATCTTAGTGGGATTGTGGGACTCAGCAGCTCCTGCGTTGAATATGATATACCAGCCCTGACACCACCAGAGCGGGAGGCCGAGGCCCCACCAGGGCAAAGGAGGCCGAGACCCGACCAGGGCAAGAGGCAGAGGCTGAGGCCCCACCAGGGCAAAAGGCAGAGGCCGAGGCCCCACCAGGGCAAGAGGCAGAGGCCCCACCAGGGCGAGAGGCCGAGGCCCCACCAGGGCGAGAGGCCGAGGCCCCACCAGGTCGAGAGGCCGAGGCCCCACCAGGGCGAGAGGGCGAGAGGTTGATGCCGAAGCCCCACCAAAGTGAGAGGCCGAGGCCTCACCAGGGCGAGAGGCCGAGGCCAAGGCTCTACCAGGGCGAGAGGCCGAGGCCAAGGTCCGACCAGGGCGAGAGGACGAGGCCAAGGCCCGACCAGGGCAAGAGGACGAGGCCAAGGCCCGACCAGGGCGAGAGGACGAGGCCAAGGCCCCACCAGGGCGAGAGACAGAGGCCAAGGCCCCACCAGGGCGAGAGGCAGAGGCCAAGGCCCCACCAGGGCGAGAGGCAGAGGCCAAGGCCCCACCAGGGCGAGAGGCAGAGGCCAAGGCCCCACCAGGGCGAGAGGCAGAGGCCAAGGCCCCAACAGGGCGAGAGGCAGAGGCCAAGGCCCCAACAGGGCGAGAAGCAGAGGCCAAGGCCCCAACAGGGCGAGAAGCCAAGGCCCCACCAGAGCGAGAGAGGCCGAGGCCCCACCAGGGCAAGAGGCCGAGGTCTCACCAGGGCGAGAGGCAGAGGCTGAGGGCACACCAGGGCGACAGGCCGAGACACCCCAACAGGGTGAGAGGCCGAGGCCCCACCAGGTTGGGAGGCCGAGGCCCCACCAGGGCAGCCTAGGCCCCACCAGGGGGGGGGAGGCTGAGGCCCGTCCAGGGAGGGAGGCAGAGGCTAAGAGGCCAAGGACCCACCAGGGTGAGAGGCCAAGGCCCCACCAGGGCGAGAGGCAGAGGCCAAGGCCCCACCAGGGCGAGATGCCGAGGCCAAGGCCCCACCAGGGCGAGAGGCCGAGGCCAAGGCCCCACCAGGGCGAGAGGCCGAGGCCAAGGCCCCACCAGGGCGAGAGAGGCCGAGGCCAAGGCCCCACCAGGGCGAGAGAGGCCGAGGCCAAGGCCCCACCAGGGCGAGAGAGGCAGAGGCCAAAGCCCCAACAGGGCGAGAGAGGCAGAGGCCAAGGCCGCACCAGGGCGAGAGAGGCTGAGGCCCCACCAGGGCGAGAGAGGCTGAGGCCCCACCAGGGCGAGAGGCTGAGGCCCCACCAGGGCGAGAGGCTGAGGCCCCACCAGGGCGAGAGGCTGAGGCCCCATCAGGGTGAGAGGCTGAGGCCCCACCAGGGTGAGATGGAGAGAGGACGAGGCCCCACCAGGGCGAGAGGCAGAAGCCGAGGCCCCACCAGGGGGAGAGGCAGAAGCCGAGGCCCCATCAGGGGGAGAGGTAGAAGCCGAGGCCCCACCAGGGGGAGAGGCAGAAGCCGAGGCCCCACCAGGGGGAGAGGCAGAAGCCGAGGCCCCACCAGGGCGAGAGGCAGAAGCCGAGGCCCCACCAGGACGAGAGGCAGAAGCCGAGGCCCCACCAGGGCGAGAGGCCGAGGCCAAGGCCCCACCAGGGCGAGAGGCTGAGGCCCCACCAGGGTGAGAGGCTGAGGCCCCATCAGGGTGAGAGGCTGAGGCCCCACCAGGGTGAGATGGAGAGAGGACGAGGCCCCACCAGGGCGAGAGGCAGAAGCCGAGGCCCCACCAGGGGGAGAGGCAGAAGCCGAGGCCCCATCAGGGGGAGAGGTAGAAGCCGAGGCCCCACCAGGGGGAGAGGCAGAAGCCGAGGCCCCACCAGGGGGAGAGGCAGAAGCCGAGGCCCCACCAGGGCGAGAGGCAGAAGCCGAGGCCCCACCAGGACGAGAGGCAGAAGCCGAGGCCCCACCAGGGCGAGAGGCCGAGGCCAAGGCCCCACCAGGGCGAGAGGCCGAGGCCAAGGCCCCACCAGGGCGAGAGGCCGAGGCCAAGGCCCCACCAGGGCGAGAGAGGCCAAGGCCCCACCAGGGCGAGAGAGGCCGAGGCCCCACCAGGGCGAGAGAGGCGGAGGCCAAGGCCCCACAAGGGCGAGAGAGGCAGAGGCCAAGGCCCCACCAGGGCGAGAGAGGCAGAGGCCAAGGCCCCACCAGGGCGAGAGAGGCAGAGGCCAAGGCCCCACCAGGGCGAGAGAGGCAGAGGCCAAGGCCCCACCAGGGCGAGAGAGGCAGAGGCCAAGGCCCCACCAGGGCGAGAGAGGCAGAGGCCAAGGCCCCACCAGGGCGAGAGAGGCAGAGGCCAAGGCCCCACCAGGGCGAGAGAGGCTGAGGCCCCACCAGGGTGAGAGAGGCTGAGGCCCCACCAGGGTGAGAGGCTGAGGCCCTACCAGGGTGAGAGGCTGAGGCCCCACCAGGGTGAGAGGCTGAGGCCCCATCAGGGTGAGAGGCTGAGGCCCCACCAGGGTGAGAGGCTGAGGCCCCACCAGGGTGAGAGGCTGAGGCCCCACCGGGTCGAGAGGTTGAGGCCCCGTCAGGGTGAGATGGAGAGAGGACGAGGCCCCACCAGGGCGAGAGGCAGAAGCCGAGGCCCCACCAGGGGGAGAGGCAGAAGCCGAGGCCCCACCAGGGGGAGAGGCAGAAGCCGAGGCCCCACCAGGGGGGAGAGGCAGAAGCCGAGGCCCCACCAGGGGGGAGAGGCAGAGGCCGAGGCCCCACCAGGGCAAGAGGCAGAGGCCGAGGCCCCACCAGGGCAAGAGGCAGAGGCCGAGGCCCCACCAGGGCAAGAGGCAGAGGCCGAGGCCCCACCAGGGCGAGAGGCAGAGGCCGAGGCCCCACCAGGGTGAGAGGCCGAGGCCCCACCAGGGCGAGAGGGCGAGAGGTTGATGCCGAAGCCCCACCAAAGTGAGAGGCCGAGGCCCCACCAGGGCGAGAGGCCGAGGCCAAGGCTCTACCAGGGCGAGAGGCCGAGGCCAAGGCCCGACCAGGGCGAGAGGCCGAGGCCAAGGCCCGACCAGGGCAAGAGGACGAGGCCAAGGCCCGACCAGGGCAAGAGGACGAGGCCAAGGCCCCACCAGGGCGAGAGGCAGAGGCCAAGGCCCCAACAGGGCGAGAGGCAGAGGCCAAGGCCCCAACAGGGCGAGAGGCAGAGGCCAAGGCCCCAACAGGGCGAGAGGCAGAGGCCAAGGCCCCACCAGGGCGAGAGGCAGAGGCCGAGGCCGCACCAGGGCGAGAAGCCAAGGCCCCACCAGAGCGAGAGAGGCCGAGGCCCCACCAGGGCAAGAGGCCGAGGTCACACCAGGGCGAGAGGCAGAGGCTGAGGGCACACCAGGGCGACAGGCCGAGACACCCCAACAGGGTGAGAGGCGAGGCCCCACCAGGTTGGGAGGCCGAGGCCCCACCAGGGCAGCCTAAGCCCCACCAGGGGGGGAGGCCAAGGACCCACCAGGGCGAGAGGCCGAGGCCCCACCAGAGCGAGAGGCCGAGGCCCCACCAGGGCTAGAGGCCAATGCCCGACCAGGGAGAGAGGCCGAGGCCAAGGCCCGACCAGGGAGAGAGGGTGAGAAGCCAATGCCCGACAAGGGAGAGAGGGTGAGAAGCCAATGCCCGACCAGGGAGAGAGGGTGAGAAGCCAATGCCCGACCAGGGAGAGAGGGTGAGAAGCCAATGCCCGACCAGGGAGAGAGGGTGAGAAGCCAATGCCCGACCAGGGCGAGAGGCCGAGGCCAAGGCCCCACCAGGGCGAGAGGCCGAGGCCAAGGCCCCACCAGGGCGAGAGGCCGAGGCCAAGGCCCCACCAGGGCGAGAGGCCGATGCCCCACCAGGGCGAGAGGCCGAGGCCAAGGCCCCACCAGGGCGAGAGAGGCTGATGCCCCACCAGGGCGAGAGAGGCTGAGGCCCCACCAGGGCGAGAGACAGAGGCCCCACCAGGGCGAGAGGCAGAGGCCCCACCAGGGCGAGAGGCAGAGGCCCCACCAGGGTGAGAGGCAGAGGCCCCACCAGGGTGAGAGACAGAGGGCGAGGCCCCACTAGGGTGAGAGGCTGAGGCCCCACCGGGGCGAGAGGCCGAGGCCCCGTCAGGGTGAGATGGGGAAAGACGAGGCCCCACCAGGGCGAGAGGCCGAGGCCCCCACCAGGGCGAGGCAGAAGCCGAGGCCCCACCAGGGGGAGAGGCAGAAGCCGAGGCCCCACCAGGGGGAGAGGCAGAAGCCGAGGCCCCACCAGGGCTGAATAGCTTGCACTTGAATTAACTTGATATTTAGAACATCCACCCTAATGGAAAATAAATAAAATGTAGCCTGTGTTCCTGATAAGACTGTCTGTCATTTGAATCACTTATGTACAACAAGTGGAGTGTTCCTAGCTTCTAAATTGGAGGAACCGCTTTCAGGCTCCCTCCAATGGCTTTCCTCACGGGCGCCCACGAGGAAAGCCCTAAATATCAAGTTCAAGCTATTCGGTGCAGATTAGGAAAGTGATCTACAGATATGTCTCAAGGTAGCCCGGATGAAAACTTGTTATAGGTTGAAACACTGGTTGGCTTTTTCTTTGCTTGTTCAGTTAGAAATAATGAACTTTATCTTTTGTATGTTGAGTTAGAGTGAACAATCTGTTTTAAGTGGTTGGTTTAATAAAACCTCGAAACATTATTGGCATTTGAATTCAATATTGAAGGGACATCAAAATGCAACTAGTATTTGAGGCATAAACTGCTGCCAATTCAAGACTTATAGGTTTGGTGCTGGAACTAGGTCTTTTAGACTGTCTACAAGAAGGATAGGCAAGGAAGAAAGAATACAAGAAACAAAAATGGACATGGAAAGGAGACTAGGAAGCGGGAATAGGACATAGAATAGGCACTATAAAGAGACTGGTACTATGAAAAGGGAATATGATTAAGAGGAATGTTCAACAAATTTCACCTGCTTAATATATCAGTCAAAATAGAATGGACCCAGGAACTGGCTATATCCCAACTAGATTACTGCAACAGCATGTGTGTGTTTATAAGCCACTCCAAGAAAAATATCCATATCCTACTTATGTTTCTCATGCAATCTTCTGCCTCAAACATAGGGACTAGCTTTTATTGCTTTAGATCAAATGCCATGGATGGGGCAACAAAAAATCTGAGACACCCCACCAGGGCGAGAGGGCAGAGGCCGAGGCCCCACCAGGGTGAGAGGCCGAGGCCCCACCAGGGTAAGACGGCGAGAGGTCGAGGCCCCACCAGGGCGAGAGGCCGCGGCCCCACCAGGGCGAGACACCCCAACAGGGCGAGAGGCCGAGGCCCCACCAATGCGAGAGGCCGAGAGGCCCCACCAGGGCGAGAGGGCGAGGCTCTACCAGGGCGAGAGGCCAAGGCCCGACCAGGGCGAGAGGCCGATGCCAAGGCCCGACCAGGGCGAGAGGCCGATGCCAAGGCCCGACCAGGGCAAGAGGCCAAAGCCAATGTCCCACCAGGGAAAGAGGCAGAGGCCAATGCCCCACCAGGGCGAGAGGCAGAGGCCAAAGCCCCACCAGGGCGAGAGGCAGAGGCCAAAGCCCCACCAGGGCGAGAGGCAGAGGCCGAGGCCTCACCAGGGCGAGAGGCCGAGGCCTCACCAGGGCGAGAGGCCGAGGCCTCACCAGGGCGAGAGGGCGAGACACCCCAACAGGGCAAGAGGCCGAGGCCCCACCAGGGCCTCACCAGGGCGGGAGGCCGAGGCCCCACCAGGGCGGAAGGCTGAGGCCCAGGTCCCACCAGGGCGAGAGGGCGAGGCTCTACCAGTGCGAGAAGCCGAGGCCCCACCAGGGCGAGAGAGGCCGAGGCCAAGGCCCGATCAGGGCGAGAGGCCGAGGCCAATGCCCCACCAGGGCGAGAGAGGCCGAGGCCCCACCAGGGCGAGAGAGGCCGGGGCCCCACCAGGGCGAGAGAGGCCGAGGGCCCCACCAGGGCGAGAGAGGCCGAGGGCCCCACCAGGGCGAGAGGCAGAGGCCCGCCAGCCGAGAGGCCGAGATACCCCAACAGGGCGAGAGGCCAAGACACCACAACAGGGCGAGAGGCCAAGACACCCCAACAGGGCGAGAGGCCGAGGCCCCACCAGGGCGAGAGGGGCCGATGCCCCACCAGGGCGAGAGGCAGAAGCCGAGGCCCCACAAGGGCGAGAGGCAGAAGCCGAGGCCCCACAAGAGCGAGAGGCAGAAGCCGAGGCCCCACCAGGGCAAGAGGCCAGGGCCCCACCAGGGCAAGAGGCCAGGGCCCCACCAGGGCAAGAGGCCGAGGCCCCACCAGGGCAAGAGGCCGAGGCCCCACCAGGGCAAGAGGCCGAGGCCCCACCAGGGCAAGAGGCAGAGGCCCCACCAGGGCAAGAGGCAGAGGCCGATGCCCCACCAGGGCGAGAGGCAGAGGCCGATGCCCCACCAGGGCAAGAGGCAGAGGCCAATGCCCCACCAGGGCGAGAGGCAGAGGCCGATGCCCCACCAGGGCGAGAGGCCAAGGCCCCACCAGGGCAAGAGGGCGAGAGGCCAAGGCCCCTCCAGGGCGAGAGGCAGAGGTCCCCCCAGGGCGAGAGGCCGAGGCCCCACCAGTAATATATGCAAATATACAATTTGAAAGCAATGTGTTTGGCAAGCTGGAGAGTACCATGGATGATACCAAGACTCGCCCTCTGACTCTAAAGAAAGCTATATAATGTCTAAAAGATCCAGTTCAAGCACCAAACTCATAGGTCTTAAATTGCCAGCAGTTTATGCCTCAAATAAATACTGGTTGTATTTTGATGTTCCAATCAATATGTAATTCACATTTCAATTCAATGTTATGTGGCTTTATTAAACCTAATCCTCAACATACATAGGTTCTATTTCTTCCAACTGAACAAGCTCAAGTAAAGAAATTGACACAGTATCTGTAGATCACTTTCCTAATCTGCAACAAATACAAGTTGAACAGATACAAGCTGAATAGCTTGCACTTGAATTAACTTGATATTTAGAACATCCACCCTAATGGAAAAGAAATAAAATGTAGCCTGTGTTCCTGATAAGACTGCCTGTCATTTGAATCTCCTATGTCAACAACCAGTGGAGTGTTCCTAGCTTCTAAATTGGAGGAACCTCTTTCAGGCTCCCTCCAATGGCTTTCCTCACGGGCGCCCACGAGGAAAGCCCTAAATATCAAGTTCAAGCTATTCGGTGCAGATTAGGAAAGTGATCTACAGATATGTCTCAATGTAGCCCGGATGAAAACTTGTTATAGGTTGAAACACTGGTTGGCTTTTTCTTTGCTTGTTCAGTTAGAAATAATGAACTTTATCTTTTGTATGTGGAGTTAGAGTGAACAATCTGTTTTAAGTGGTTGGTTTAATAAAACCTCGAAACATTATTGGCATTTGAATTCAATATTGAAGGGACATCAAAATGCAACTAGTATTTCAGGCATACACTGCTGCCATTCAAGACTTATAGGTCTGGTGCTGGAACTAGGTCTTTTAGACTGTCTACAAGAAGGATAGGCAAGGAAGAAAGAATGCGAGAAACAAAAATGGACATGGAAAGGAGACTAGGAAGAGGGAATAGGACATAGAATAGGCACTATAAAGAGACTGGTACTATGAAAAGGGAATATGATTAAGAGGAATGTTCAACACATTTCACCTGCTTAATATATCAGTCAAAATAGAATGGACCCAGGAACAGGCTTTATCCCAACTAGATTACTGCAACAGCATGTGTGTGTTTATAAGCCACTCCAAGAAAAATATCCATATCCTACTTATGTCTCTCATGCGATCTTCTGCCTCAAACATAGGGACTAGCTTTTATTGCTTTAGATCATAAATGCCATGGATGGGGCAACAAAAAATCTGAGACACCCCACCAGAGCGAGAGGCAGAGGCCGAGGCCCCACCAGGGCGAGAGAGGCAGAGGCCGAGGCCCCACCAGGGCGAGAGGCAGAGGCCGAGGCCCCACCAGGGCGAGAGGCAGAGGCCGAGGCCCCACCAGGGCGAGAGGCAGAGGCCGAGGCCCCACCAGGGCGAGAGGCAGAGGCCGAGGCCCCACCAGGATAAGACGGTGAGAGTCCGAGGCCCCACCAGGGCGAGAGGTCGAGGCCCCACCAGGGCGAGAGGTCGAGGCCCCACCAGGGCGAGAGGTCGAGGCCCCACCAGGGCGAGAGGCCGAGGCCCCACCAGGGCGAGGCTACACCAGGGTGAGAGGCCGAGGCCAAGGCCCGATCAGGGCGGGAGGCCGAGGCCAACGCCCGACCAGGGCGAACGGCAGAGGCCCCACCAAGGCGAAAGGCAGAGGCCCCACCAGGGCGAAAGGCAGAGGCCCCACAAGGGCGAAAGGCAGAGGCCAAGGCCCCACCAGGGCGAAAGGCAGAGGCCGAGGCCCCACCAGGGCGAAAGGCCGAGGCCCCACCAGGGCGAAAGGCAGAGGCCGAGGCACCACCAATGCGAGAGGCCGAGAGGCCCAGGCCCCACCAATGCGAGAGGCCGAGAGGCCCAGGCCCCACCAGGGCGAGAGGGCGAGGCTCTACCAGTGCGAGAGGCCGAGGCCCCACCAGGGTGAGAGGCCGAGGCCAAGGCCCGACCAGGGCGAGAGGCCGAGGCCAATGCCCGACCAGGGCGAGAGGCCGAGGCCAATGCCCGACCAGGGCGAGAGGCAGAGGCCCTACCAGGGAGAAAGGCAGAGGCCCCACCAGGGCGAGAGACCGAGGCCCCACCAGGTCGAGAGGCCGAGGCCAAGGCCCTACCTGGGCGAGAGGCCAAAGCCAAGGCCCTACCTGGGCGAGAGGTAGAGACCAAGGCCCCACAAGGGCGAGAGATAGAGGCCAAGTCCCCACCAGGGCGAGAGGGGCCGATGCCCAAACAGGGCGATAAAGGCCGATGCCCCACTAGGGCGCGAGGCAGAAGCCAAGGCCCCACCAGGGCGAGAGGCCGAGGCCACACCAGGGCGAGAGGCAGAGGCCCCACCAGGGTGAGAGAGGCAGAGGCCGAGGCCTCACCAGCCGAGAGGCAGAGACACCCCAAGAGGGCGAGAGGCCGATGCCCCACCAGGGCGAGAGGCCGAGGCCACACCAGCCGAGAGGCAGAGACACCCCAACAGGGCGAGAGGCCGAGGCCCCACCAGGGGAAGAGGGCGAGAGGCCAAGGCCCCTCCAGGGCGGGAGGCAGAGGCCGAGGCCCCACCAGGGCGAGAGGCAGAGGCCGAGGCCCCACCCGGGCGAGAGGCAGAGGCCGAGGCCCCACCCGGGCGAGAGGCAGAGGCCGAGGCCCCACCCGGGCGAGAGGCAGAGGCCGAGGCGCCACCAGGGCGAGAGGCCGAGGCCCCACCAGGGCGAGAGGCAGAGGCCGAGGCCCCACCAGGGCGAGAGGCAGAGGCCGAGGCCCCACCAGGGCGAGAGGCAGAGGCCGAGGCCCCACCAGGGCGAGAGGCAGAGGCCCCACCAGGATAAGACTGTGAGAGGCCGAGGCCCCACCAGGGCGAGAGGCCGAGGCCCCACCAGGGCGAGAGGCCGAGGCCCCACCAGGGCGAGAGGCCGAGGCCCCACCAATGCGAGAGGTTGAGAGGCCCAGGCCCCACCAGGGATAGAGGGCGAGGCTCTACCAGTGCGAGAAGCCGAGGCCCCATCAGGGTGAGAGGCCGAGGCCAAGGCCCGATCAGGGCGAGAGGCCGAGGTCCAATGCCCCACCAGGGCGAGAGGCAGAGGCCCCACCAGAGTGAAAGGCAGAGGCCCCACCAGGACGAAAGGCAGAGGCCCCACCAGGGCGAAAGGCAGAGGCCCCACCAGGGCAAAAGGCAGAGGCCCCACCAGGGCGAAAGGCAGAGGCCAAGGCCCCACCAGTGCGAGAGACAGAGGTTGAGGCCTCGCCAGCCGAGAGGCAGATGCCGAAGCTCCAACAGGGCAAGAGGACGAGGCCCCACCAGGGCGAGAGGCCAAGGCCCCACCAGGGCGAGAGGGCGAGGCCGAGGCCCGACCAGGTCAAGAGGCCAAAGCCAAAGCCCCACCAGGGCGAGAGGCAGAGGCCAAAGCCCCACCAGGGCGAGAGGCAGAGGCCGAGGCCCCACCAGGGCGAGAGGCAGAGGCCGAGGCCCCACCAGGGCGAGAGGCAGAGGCCGAGGCCCCACCAGGGCGAGAGGCAGAGGCCGAGGCCCCACCAGGGCGAGAGGCAGAGGCCGAGGCCCCACCAGGGCGAGAGGCCGAGGCCAAGGCCCGACCAGGGCAAGAGGACGGGGCCAAGGCCCGACCAGGGCAAGAGGACGAGGCCAAGGCCCCACCAGGGCGAGAGGCAGAGGCCAAGGCCCCAACAGGGCGAGAGGCAGAGGCCAAGGCCCCAACAGGGCGAGAGGCAGAGGCCAAGGCCCCAACAGGGCGAGAGGCAGAGGCCAAGGCCCCACCAGGGCGAGAGGCAGAGGCCGAGGCCGCACCAGGGCGAGAAGCCAAGGCCCCACCAGAGCGAGAGAGGCCGAGGCCCCACCAGGGCAAGAGGCCGAGGTCACACCAGGGCGAGAGGCAGAGGCTGAGGGCACACCAGGGCGACAGGCCGAGACACCCCAACAGGGTGAGAGGCGAGGCCCCACCAGGTTGGGAGGCCGAGGCCCCACCAGGGCAGCCTAAGCCCCACCAGGGGGGGAGGCCAAGGACCCACCAGGGCGAGAGGCCGAGGCCCCACCAGAGCGAGAGGCCGAGGCCCCACCAGGGCTAGAGGCCAATGCCTGACCAGGGAGAGAGGCCGAGGCCAAGGCCCGACCAGGGAGAGAGGGTGAGAAGCCAATGCCCGACAAGGGAGAGAGGGTGAGAAGCCAATGCCCGACCAGGGAGAGAGGGTGAGAAGCCAATGCCCGACCAGGGAGAGAGGGTGAGAAGCCAATGCCCGACCAGGGAGAGAGGCCGAGGCCAAGGCCCCACCAGGGCGAGAGGCCGAGGCCAAGGCCCCACCAGGGCGAGAGGCCGAGGCCAAGGCCCCACCAGGGCGAGAGGCCGAGGCCAAGGCCCCACCAGGGCGAGAGGCCGATGCCCCACCAGGGCGAGAGGCCGAGGCCAAGGCCCCACCAGGGCGAGAGAGGCTGATGCCCCACCAGGGCGAGAGAGGCTGAGGCCCCACCAGGGCGAGAGACAGAGGCCCCACCAGGGCGAGAGGCAGAGGCCCCACCAGGGTGAGAGGCAGAGGCCCCACCAGGGTGTGAGACAGAGGGCGAGGCCCCACTAGGGTGAGAGGCTGAGGCCCCACCGGGGCGAGAGGCCGAGGCCCCGTCAGGGTGAGATGGGGAAAGACGAGGCCCCACCAGGGCGAGAGGCCGAGGCCCCCACCAGGGCGAGGCAGAAGCCGAGGCCCCACCAGGGGGAGAGGCAGAAGCCGAGGCCCCACCAGGGGGAGAGGCAGAAGCCGAGGCCCCACCAGGGGCCGAGGTCCCACCAGGGCTGAATAGCTTGCACTTGAATTAACTTGATATTTAGAACATCCACCCTAATGGAAAAGAAATAAAATGTAGCCTGTGTTCCTGATAAGACTGTCTGTCATTTGAATCACTTATGTACAACAAGTGGAGTGTTCCTAGCTTCTAAATTGGAGGAACCGCTTTCAGGCTCCCTCCAATGGCTTTCCTCACGGGCGCCCACGAGGAAAGCCCTAAATATCAAGTTCAAGCTATTCGGTGCAGATTAGGAAAGTGATCTACAGATATGTCTCAAGGTAGCCCGGATGAAAACTTGTTATAGGTTGAAACATTGGTTGGCTTTTTCTTTGCTTGTTCAGTTAGAAATAATGAACTTTATCTTTTGTATGTTGAGTTAGAGTGAACAATCTGTTTTAAGTGGTTGGTTTAATAAAACCTCGAAACATTATTGGCATTTGAATTCAATATTGAAGGGACATCAAAATGCAACTAGTATTTGAGGCATAAACTGCTGCCAATTCAAGACTTATAGGTTTGGTGCTGGAACTAGGTCTTTTAGACTGTCTACAAGAAGGATAGGCAAGGAAGAAAGAATACAAGAAACAAAAATGGACATGGAAAGGAGACTAGGAAGCGGGAATAGGACATAGAATAGGCACTATAAAGAGACTGGTACTATGAAAAGGGAATATGATTAAGAGGAATGTTCAACAAATTTCACCTGCTTAATATATCAGTCAAAATAGAATGGACCCAGGAACTGGCTATATCCCAACTAGATTACTGCAACAGCATGTGTGTGTTTATAAGCCACTCCAAGAAAAATATCCATATCCTACTTATGTTTCTCATGCAATCTTCTGCCTCAAACATAGGGACTAGCTTTTATTGCTTTAGATCAAATGCCATGGATGGGGCAACAAAAAATCTGAGACACCCCACCAGGGCGAGAGGGCAGAGGCCGAGGCCCCACCAGGGTGAGAGGCCGAGGCCCCACCAGGGTAAGACGGCGAGAGGTCGAGGCCCCACCAGGGCGAGAGGCCGCGGCCCCACCAGGGTGAGACACCCCAACAGGGCGAGAGGCCGAAGCCCCACCAATGCGAGAGGCCGAGAGGCCCCACCAGGGCGAGAGGGCGAGGCTCTACCAGGGCGAGAGGCCAAGGCCCGACCAGGGCGAGAGGCCGATGCCAAGGCCCGACCAGGGCGAGAGGCCGATGCCAAGGCCCGACCAGGGCAAGAGGCCAAAGCCAATGTCCCACCAGGGAAAGAGGCAGAGGCCAATGCCCCACCAGGGCGAGAGGCAGAGGCCAAAGCCCCACCAGGGCGAGAGGCAGAGGCCAAAGCCCCACCAGGGCGAGAGGCAGAGGCCGAGGCCTCACCAGGGCGAGAGGCCGAGGCCTCACCAGGGCGAGACACCCCAACAGGGCAAGAGGCCGAGGCCCCACCAGGGCCTCACCAGGGCGGGAGGCCGAGGCCCCACCAGGGCGGAAGGCTGAGGCCCAGGTCCCACCAGGGCGAGAGGGCGAGGCTCTACCAGTGCGAGAAGCCGAGGCCCCACCAGGGCGAGAGAGGCCGAGGCCAAGGCCCGATCAGGGCGAGAGGCCGAGGCCAATGCCCCACCAGGGCGAGAGAGGCCGAGGCCCCACCAGGGCGAGAGAGGCCGGGGCCCCACCAGGGCGAGAGAGGCCGAGGGCCCCACCAGGGCGAGAGAGGCCGAGGGCCCCACCAGGGCGAGAGGCAGAGGCCCGCCAGCCGAGAGGCCGAGATACCCCAACAGGGCGAGAGGCCAAGACACCACAACAGGGCGAGAGGCCAAGACACCCCAACAGGGCGAGAGGCCGAGGCCCCACCAGGGCGAGAGGGGCCGATGCCCCACCAGGGCGAGAGGCAGAAGCCGAGGCCCCACAAGGGCGAGAGGCAGAAGCCGAGGCCCCACAAGGGCGAGAGGCAGAAGCCGAGGCCCCACAAGGGCGAGAGGCAGAAGCCGAGGCCCCACAAGGGCGAGAGGCAGAAGCCGAGGCCCCACCAGGGCAAGAGGCCAGGGCCCCACCAGGGCAAGAGGCCAGGGCCCCACCAGGGCAAGAGGCCAGGGCCCCACCAGGGCAAGAGGCCGAGGCCCCACCAGGGCAAGAGGCCGAGGCCCCACCAGGGCAAGAGGCAGAGGCCCCACCAGGGCAAGAGGCAGAGGCCCCACCAGGGCAAGAGGCAGAGGCCGATGCCCCACCAGGGCGAGAGGCAGAGGCCGATGCCCCACCAGGGCAAGAGGCAGAGGCCAATGCCCCACCAGGGCGAGAGGCAGAGGCCGATGCCCCACCAGGGCGAGAGGCCAAGGCCCCACCAGGGCAAGAGGGCGAGAGGCCAAGGCCCCTCCAGGGCGAGAGGCAGAGGTCCCCCCAGGGCGAGAGGCCGAGGCCCCACCAGTAATATATGCAAATATACAATTTGAAAGCAATGTGTTTGGCAAGCTGGAGAGTACCATGGATGATACCAAGACTCGCCCTCTGACTCTAAAGAAAGCTATATAATGTCTAAAAGATCCAGTTCAAGCACCAAACTCATAGGTCTTAAATTGCCAGCAGTTTATGCCTCAAATAAATACTGGTTGTATTTTGATGTTCCAATCAATATGTAATTCACATTTCAATTCAATGTTATGTGGCTTTATTAAACCTAATCCTCAACATACATAGGTTCTATTTCTTCCAACTGAACAAGCTCAAGTAAAGAAATTGACACAGTATCTGTAGATCACTTTCCTAATCTGCAACAAATACAAGTTGAACAGATACAAGCTGAATAGCTTGCACTTGAATTAACTTGATATTTAGAACATCCACCCTAATGGAAAAGAAATAAAATGTAGCCTGTGTTCCTGATAAGACTGCCTGTCATTTGAATCTCCTATGTACAACAACCAGTGGAGTGTTCCTAGCTTCTAAATTGGAGGAACCTCTTTCAGGCTCCCTCCAATGGCTTTCCTCACGGGCGCCCACGAGGAAAGCCCTAAATATCAAGTTCAAGCTATTCGGTGCAGATTAGGAAAGTGATCTACAGATATATCTCAATGTAGCCCGGATGAAAACTTGTTATAGGTTGAAACACTGGTTGGCTTTTTCTTTGCTTGTTCAGTTAGAAATAATGAACTTTATCTTTTGTATGTTGAGTTAGAGTGAACAATCTGTTTTAAGTGGTTGGTTTAATAAAACCTCGAAACATTATTGGCATTTGAATTCAATATTGAAGGGACATCAAAATGCAACTAGTATTTCAGGCATACACTGCTGCCATTCAAGACTTATAGGTCTGGTGCTGGAACTAGGTCTTTTAGACTGTCTACAAGAAGGATAGGCAAGGAAGAAAGAATGCGAGAAACAAAAATGGACATGGAAAGGAGACTAGGAAGCGGGAATAGGACATAGAATAGGCACTATAAAGAGACTGGTACTATGAAAAGGGAATATGATTAAGAGGAATGTTCAACACATTTCACCTGCTTAATATATCAGTCAAAATAGAATGGACCCAGGAACAGGCTTTATCCCAACTAGATTACTGCAACAGCATGTGTGTGTTTATAAGCCACTCCAAGAAAAATATCCATATCCTACTTATGTCTCTCATGCGATCTTCTGCCTCAAACATAGGGACTAGCTTTTATTGCTTTAGATCATAAATGCCATGGATGGGGCAACAAAAAATCTGAGACACCCCACCAGAGCGAGAGGCAGAGGCCGAGGCCCCACCAGGGCGAGAGAGGCAGAGGCCGAGGCCCCACCAGGGCGAGAGGCAGAGGCCGAGGCCCCACCAGGGCGAGAGGCAGAGGCCGAGGCCCCACCAGGGCGAGAGGCAGAGGCCGAGGCCCCACCAGGATAAGACGGTGAGAGTCCGAGGCCCCACCAGGGCGAGAGGTCGAGGCCCCACCAGGGCGAGAGGTCGAGGCCCCACCAGGGTGAGAGGCCGAGGCCCCACCAGGGCGAGGCTACACCAGGGTGAGAGGCCGAGGCCAAGGCCCGATCAGGGCGGGAGGCCGAGGCCAACGCCCGACCAGGGCGAACGGCAGAGACCCACCAAGGCGAAAGGCAGAGGCCCCACCAGGGCGAAAGGCAGAGGCCCCACAAGGGCGAAAGGCAGAGGCCAAGGCCCCACCAGGGCGAAAGGCAGAGGCCGAGGCCCCACCAGGGCGAAAGGCAGAGGCCGAGGCCCCACCAGGGCGAAAGGCAGAGGCCGAGGCACCACCAATGCGAGAGGCCGAGAGGCCCAGGCCCCACCAATGCGAGAGGCCGAGAGGCCCAGGCCCCACCAGGGCGAGAGGGCGAGGCTCTACCAGTGCGAGAGGCCGAGGCCCCACCAGGGTGAGAGGCCGAGGCCAAGGCCCAACCAGGGCGATAGGCCGAGGCCCAGGCCCGACCGGGGCGAGAGGCCGAGGCCAAGGCCCGACCAGGGCGAGAGGCCGAGGCCAAGGCCCGACCAGGGCGAGAGGCCGAGGCCAATGCCCGACCAGGGCGAGAGGCCGAGGCCAATGCCCGACCAGGGCGAGAGGCAGAGGCCCTACCAGGGAGAAAGGCAGAGGCCCCACCAGGGCGAGAGACCGAGGCCCCACCAGGTCGAGAGGCCGAGGCCAAGGCCCTACCTGGGCGAGAGGCCGAAGCCAAGGCCCTACCTGGGCGAGAGGTAGAGACCAAGGCCCCATAAGGGCGAGAGATAGAGGCCAAGTCCCCACCAGGGCGAGAGGGGCCGATGCCCAAACAGGGCGATAAAGGCCGATGCCCCACTAGGGCGCGAGGCAGAAGCCAAGGCCCCACCAGGGCGAGAGGCCGAGGCCACACCAGGGCGAGAGGCAGAGGCCCCACCAGGGTGAGAGGCAGAGGCCGAGGCCTCACCAGCCGAGAGGCAGAGACACCCCAAGAGGGCGAGAGGCCGATGCCCCACCAGGGCGAGAGGCCGAGGCCACACCAGCCGAGAGGCAGAGACACCCCAACAGGGCGAGAGGCCGAGGCCCCACCAGGGGAAGAGGGCGAGAGGCCAAGGCCCCTCCAGGGCGGGAGGCAGAGGCCGAGGCCCCACCAGGGCGAGAGGCAGAGGCCGAGGCCCCACCCGGGCGAGAGGCAGAGGCCGAGGCCCCACCCGGGCGAGAGGCAGAGGCCGAGGCCCCACCCGGGCGAGAGGCAGAGGCGCCACCCGGGCGAGAGGCAGAGGCCGAGGCCCCACCAGGGCGAGAGGCAGAGGCCGAGAGGCAGAGGCCGAGGCCCCACCAGGGCGAGAGGCAGAGGCCGAGGCCCCACCAGGGCGAGAGGCAGAGGCCGAGGCCCCACCAGGGCGAGAGGCAGAGGCCGAGGCCCCACCAGGGCGAGAGGCAGAGGCCCCACCAGGATAAGACTGTGAGAGGCCGAGGCCCCACCAGGGCGAGAGGCCGAGACCCCACCAGGGCGAGAGGCCGAGGCCCCACCAGGGCGGGAGGCCGAGGCCCCACCAATGCGAGAGGTTGAGAGGCCCAGGCCCCACCAGGGATAGAGGGCGAGGCTCTACCAGTGCGAGAAGCCGAGGCCCCATCAGGGTGAGAGGCCGAGGCCAAGGCCCGATCAGGGCGAGAGGCCGAGGTCCAATGCCCCACCAGGGCGAGAGGCAGAGGCCCCACCAGAGTGAAAGGCAGAGGCCCCACCAGGACGAAAGGCAGAGGCCCCACCAGGGCGAAAGGCAGAGGCCCCACCAGGGCGAAAGGCAGAGGCCCCACCAGGGCGAAAGGCAGAGGCCAAGGCCCCACCAGTGCGAGAGACAGAGGTTGAGGCCTCGCCAGCCGAGAGGCAGATGCCGAAGCTCCAACAGGGCAAGAGGACGAGGCCCCACCAGGGCGAGAGGCCAAGGCCCCACCAGGGCGAGAGGGCGAGGCCGAGGCCAAGGCCCGACCAGGTCAAGAGGCCAAAGCCAAAGCCCCACCAGGGCGAGAGGCAGAGGCCAAAGCCCCACCAGGGCGAGAGGCAGAGGCCGAGGCCCCACCAGGGCGAGAGGCAGAGGCCGAGGCCCCACCAGGGCGAGAGGCAGAGGCCGAGGCCCCACCAGGGCGAGAGGCAGAGGCCGAGGCCCCACCAGGGCGAGAGGCAGAGGCCGAGGCCCCACCAGGGCGAGAGGCAGAGGCCGAGGCCCCACCAGGGCGAGAGGGAGAGGCCGAGGCCCCACCAGGGCGAGAGGGAGAGGTCGAGGCCCCACCAGGGCGAGAGGGAGAGGCCGAGGCCCCACCAGGGCGAGAGGCAGAGGCCTCACCAGGGCGAGAGGCAGAGGCAAAGGCTCCACCAGGGTAAGACGGTGAGAGGCCCCACCAGGGCGAGAGGTCGAGGCCCCACCAGGGCGAGAGGTCGAGGCCCCACCAGGGTGAGAGGCCGAGGCCCCACCAGGGCGAGGCTACACCAGGGTGAGAGGCCGAGGCCAAGGCCCGATCAGGGCGGGAGGCCGAGGCCAACGCCCGACCAGGGCGAACGGCAGAGACCCACCAAGGCGAAAGGCAGAGGCCCCACCAGGGCGAAAGGCAGAGGCCCCACAAGGGCGAAAGGCAGAGGCCAAGGCCCCACCAGGGCGAAAGGCAGAGGCCGAGGCCCCACCAGGGCGAAAGGCAGAGGCCGAGGCCCCACCAGGGCGAAAGGCAGAGGCCGAGGCACCACCAATGCGAGAGGCCGAGAGGCCCAGGCCCCACCAATGCGAGAGGCCGAGAGGCCCAGGCCCCACCAGGGCGAGAGGGCGAGGCTCTACCAGTGCGAGAGGCCGAGGCCCCACCAGGGTGAGAGGCCGAGGCCAAGGCCCAACCAGGGCGATAGGCCGAGGCCCAGGCCCGACCGGGGCGAGAGGCCGAGGCCAAGGCCCGACCAGGGCGAGAGGCCGAGGCCAAGGCCCGACCAGGGCGAGAGGCCGAGGCCAATGCCCGACCAGGGCGAGAGGCCGAGGCCAATGCCCGACCAGGGCGAGAGGCAGAGGCCCTACCAGGGAGAAAGGCAGAGGCCCCACCAGGGCGAGAGACTGAGGCCCCACCAGGTCGAGAGGCCGAGGCCAAGGCCCTACCTGGGCGAGAGGCCGAAGCCAAGGCCCTACCTGGGCGAGAGGTAGAGACCAAGGCCCCACAAGGGCGAGAGATAGAGGCCAAGTCCCCACCAGGGCGAGAGGGGCCGATGCCCAAACAGGGCGATAAAGGCCGATGCCCCACTAGGGCGCGAGGCAGAAGCCAAGGCCCCACCAGGGCGAGAGGCCGAGGCCACACCAGGGCGAGAGGCAGAGGCCCCACCAGGGTGAGAGAGGCAGAGGCCGAGGCCTCACCAGCCGAGAGGCAGAGACACCCCAAGAGGGCGAGAGGCCGATGCCCCACCAGGGCGAGAGGCCGAGGCCACACCAGCCGAGAGGCAGAGACACCCCAACAGGGCGAGAGGCCGAGGCCCCACCAGGGGAAGAGGGCGAGAGGCCAAGGCCCCTCCAGGGCGGGAGGCAGAGGCCGAGGCCCCACCAGGGCGAGAGGCAGAGGCCGAGGCCCCACCCGGGCGAGAGGCAGAGGCCGAGGCCCCACCCGGGCGAGAGGCAGAGGCCGAGGCCCCACCCGGGCGAGAGGCAGAGGCCGAGGCGCCACCAGGGCGAGAGGCAGAGGCCGAGGCCCCACCAGGGCGAGAGGCAGAGGCCGAGGCCCCACCAGGGCGAGAGGCAGAGGCCGAGGCCCCACCAGGGCGAGAGGCAGAGGCCGAGGCCCCACCAGGGCGAGAGGCAGAGGCCCCACCAGGATAAGACTGTGAGAGGCCGAGGCCCCACCAGGGCGAGAGGCCGAGGCCCCACCAGGGCGAGAGGCCGAGGCCCCACCAGGGCGAGAGGCCGAGGCCCCACCAGGGCGGGAGGCCGAGGCCCCACCAATGCGAGAGGTTGAGAGGCCCAGGCCCCACCAGGGATAGAGGGCGAGGCTCTACCAGTGCGAGAAGCCGAGGCCCCATCAGGGTGAGAGGCCGAGGCCAAGGCCCGATCAGGGCGAGAGGCCGAGGTCCAATGCCCCACCAGGGCGAGAGGCAGAGGCCCCACCAGAGTGAAAGGCAGAGGCCCCACCAGGACGAAAGGCAGAGGCCCCACCAGGGCGAAAGGCAGAGGCCCCACCAGGGCGAAAGGCAGAGGCCCCACCAGGGCGAAAGGCAGAGGCCAAGGCCCCACCAGTGCGAGAGACAGAGGTTGAGGCCTCGCCAGCCGAGAGGCAGATGCCGAAGCTCCAACAGGGCAAGAGGACGAGGCCCCACCAGGGCGAGAGGCCAAGGCCCCACCAGGGCGAGAGGGCGAGGCCGAGGCCAAGGCCCGACCAGGTCAAGAGGCCAAAGCCAAAGCCCCACCAGGGCGAGAGGCAGAGGCCGAGGCCCCACCAGGGCGAGAGGCAGAGGCCGAGGCCCCACCAGGGCGAGAGGCAGAGGCCGAGGCCCCACCAGGGCGAGAGGCAGAGGCCGAGGCCCCACCAGGGCGAGAGGCAGAGGCCGAGGCCCCACCAGGGCGAGAGGGAGAGGCCGAGGCCCCACCAGGGCGAGAGGGAGAGGTCGAGGCCCCACCAGGGCGAGAGGGAGAGGCCGAGGCCCCACCAGGGCGAGAGGCAGAGGCCTCACCAGGGCGAGAGGCAGAGGCAAAGGCTCCACCAGGGTAAGACGGTGAGAGGCCCCACCATGGCGAGACACCCCAACAGGGCGAGAGGCCGGGACCACACCAGGCCGGGAGGCCGAGGCCCCAACAGGGCGAGAGGCCGGGGCCCCACCAGGGCGGGAGGCCCAGGCCCCACCAGGGCGGGAGGCCCAGGCCCCACCAATGCGAGAGGCCGAGAGGCCCAGGCCCCACCAGGGCGAGACTCTACCAGTGCGAGAGGCCGAGGCCCCACCAGGGTGAGAGGCCAAGGCCCAACCAGGGCGATAGGCCGAGGCCAAGGACCGACCAGGGCGAGAGGCCGAGGCCAATGCCCGACCAGGGCGAGAGGCAGAGGCCAATGCCCGACCAGGGCGAGAGGCCGAGGCCCTACCAGGGCGAGAGGCCGAGGCCCCACCAGGGCGAGAGGCCGAAGCCAAGGCCCTACCTGGGCGAGAGGCCGAAGCCAAGGCCCTACCTGGGCGAGAGGCCGAAGCCAAGGCCCTACCTGGGCGAGAGGCCGAAGCCAAGGCCCTACCTGGGCGAGAGGCCGAAGCCAAGGCCCTACCTGGGCGAGAGGCCGAAGCCAAGGCCCTACCTGGGCGAGAGGTAGAGACCAAGGCCTCACAAGGGCGAGAGATAGAGGCCAAGTCCCCACCAGGGCAAGAGAGGCTGAGGTCCCACCAGAGCGAGAACCCAAGGCCTCACCACGGTGAGACCCCCACCAGGGCGAGAGGCCGAGGCCACACCAGGGCGAGAGGCAGAGGCCCCACAAGGGTGAGAGAGGCAGAGGCCCCACAAGGGTGAGAGAGGCAGAGGCCTCACCAGCCGAGAGGCAGAGACACCCCAACAGGGCGAGAGGCCGATGCCCCACCAGGGCGAGAGGCCGAGGCCACACCAGCAGAGAGGCAGAGACACCCCAAAAGGGCGAGAGGCAGAGGCCCCACCAGGACGAGAGGCCTAGAGGGTGAGAGGTCGAGGCCCCACCAGAGCAAGAGGCCGAGGTTCAACCAGGGCGAGAGGCCGAGGCCAAGGCCCGACCAGGGCGAGAGGCCGAGGCCAATGCCTCACCAGAGCGAGAGGCAGAGGCCAAGGCCCCACCAGGGCGAGAGGCAGAGGCCAAGGCCCCACCAGGGCGAGAGGCAGAGGCCAAGGCCCCACCAGGGCGAGAGGGGCCGATGCCCAACCAGGGCGATAAAGGCTGATGCCCCACTAGGGCGAGAGGCAGAAGCCGAGGCCCCACCAGGGCGAGAGGCAGACGCCGAGGTCCCACCAGGGCGAGAGGCAGAGGCCGAGGCCCCAGCAGGGTGAGAGGCAGAGGCCGAGGCTGGCCCCAGCAGGGTGAGAGGCAGAGGCCGAGGCCGGCCCCAGCAGGGTGAGAGGCAGAGGCCGAGGCCCCACCAGGGCGAGAGGCAGAGGCCCCACCAGGGCGAGAGGCAGAGGCCGAGGCCCCACCAGGGCGAGAGGCCGAGGCCCCGTCAGGGTGAGATGGCGAGAGGCCGAGGCCCCACCAGGGCGAGAGGCCGAGGCCCCACCAGGTCGAGAGGCCGAGGCCCCACCAGGTCGAGAGGCCGAGGCCCCACCAAGGCCCCACCAGGGCGAGAGGCCGAGGCCCCACCAGGGCAAGAGGCCGAGGCCCCACCAGGGCGAGAGGCAGAGGCCCCACCAGGGCGAGAGGCAGAGGCTGATGCCCCACCAGGGCGAGAGGCCGAGGCCCCACCAGCGGAAGAGGGCGAGAGGCCGAGGCCCCACCAGGGCGAGAGGCAGAGGCCGAGGCCCCGCCGGGGCGAGAGGCAGAGGCCGAGGCCCCGCCGGGGCGAGAGGCAGAGGCCGAGGCCCCGCCGGGGCGAGAGGCAGAGGCCGAGGCCCCGCCGGGGCGAGAGGCAGAGGCCCCACCAGGGCGAGAGGCAGAGGCCGAGGCCCCACCAGGGCGAGAGGCAGAGGCCCCACCAGGGCGAGAGGCAGAGGACTCACCAGGGCGAGAGGCCGAGGCCGAGGCCCCACCAGGATAAGACGGTGAGAGGCCGAGGCCCCACCAGGGCGAGAGGTCGAGGCCCCACCAGGGCGAGAGGCTGAGGCCCCACCACAGGGCGAGAGGCCGAGGCCCCACCAGGGTGGGAGGCCGAGGCCCCACCAGGGCGGGAGGCCGAGGCCCCACCAATGCGAGAGGCTGAGAGGCCCAGGCTCTACCAGTGCGAGAAGCCGAGGCCCCACCAGGGTGAGAGGCGGAGGCCAAGGCCCGATCAGGGCGAGAGACAGAGGTTGAGGCCTCGCCAGCCGAGAGGCAGATGCCGAAGCTCCAACAGGGCAAGAGGACGAGGCCCCACCAGGGCGAGAGGCCGAGGCCCCATCAGGGCGAAAGGCAGAGGCCCCACCAGGGCGAAAGGCAGAGGCCCCACCAGGGCGAAAGGCAGAGGCCAAGGCCCCACCAGTGCGAGAGACAGAGGTTGAGGCCTCGCCAGCCGAGAGGCAGATGCCGAAGCTCCAACAGGGCAAGAGGACGAGGCCCCACCAGGGCGAGAGGCCGAGGCCCCACCAGGGTGAGAGGCCGAGGCCAAGGCCCCACCAGGGCAAGAGGCCAAAGCCAATGTCCCACCAGGGAAAGAGGTAGAGGCCAAAACCCCACCAGGGCGAGAGGCCGAGGCCAAGGCCCCACCAGGGCGAGAGGCCGAGGCCAAGGCCCCACCAGGGCGAGAGGCTGAGGCCAAGGCCCCACCAGGGCGAGAGGCCGAGGCCAAGGCCCCACCAGGGCGAGAGGCCAAGGCCCCACCAGGGCGAGAGGCCGAGGCCCCACCAGGGCGAGAGGCCGAGGCCGAGGCCCCACCAGGGCGAGAGGCCGAGAGGCCGAGAGGCCGAGGAAAAGGCCCCACCAGGGAGAGAGGCCGAGGCCCCACCAGGGAGAGAGGCCGAAGCCAAGGCCCTACCTGGGCGAGAGGTAGAGACCAAGGTCCCACAAGGGCGAGAGATAGAGGCCAAGTCCCCACCAGGGTGAGAGGCCGAGGCCCCGCAGCCGAGAGGCAGAGACACCCCAACAGGGCGAGAGGCCGAGGCCCCACCAGGACGAGAGGCCTAGAGGGTGAGAGGTCGAGGCCCCACCAGGACGAGAGGCAGAGGCCCCACCAGGGCGAGAGGCAGAGGCCCCACCAGGGCGAGAGGCAGAGGCCCCACCAGGGCGAGAGGCCGAGGCCCCACCAGGGCGAGAGGCCGAGGCCCCACCAGAGCGAGAGGCCGAGGCCCCACCAGGGTGAGATGGCGAGAGGCCGAGGCCCCACCAGGGCGAGAGGCCGAGGCCCCGTCAGGGTGAGATGGCGAGAGACCGAGGCCCCACCAGGGCGAGAGGCCGAGGCCCCACCAAGGCCCCACCAGGGCGAGAGGCCGAGGCCCCACCAGGGCAAGAGGCAGAGGCCCCACCAGGGCAAGAGGCAGAGGCCCCACCAGGGCGAGAGGCAGAGGCTGATGCCCCACCAGGGCGAGAGGCCGAGGCCCCACGAGGGGAAGAGGGCGAGAGGCCAAGGCCCCTCCAGGGCGGGAGGCAGAGGCCGAGGCCCCGCCGGGGCGAGAGGCAGAGGCCGAGGCCCCGCCCGGGCGAGAGGCAGAGGCCGAGGCCCCGCCCGGGCGAGAGGCAGAGGCCGAGGCCCCGCCCGGGCGAGAGGCAGAGGCCGAGGCCCCACCCGGGCGAGAGGCAGAGGCCGAGGCCCCACCCGGGCGAGAGGCAGAGGCCGAGGCCCCACCAGGGCGAGAGGCAGAGGCCGAGGCCCCACCAGGGCGAGAGGCAGAGGCCGAGGCCCCACCAGGGCGAGAGGCAGAGGCCGAGGCCCCACCAGGGCGAGAGGCAGAGGCCGAGGCCCCACCAGGGCGAGAGGCAGAGGACTCACCAGGGCGAGAGGCCGAGGCCGAGGCCCCACCAGGGCGAGAGGCAGAGGCCGAGGCCCCACCAGGGCGAGAGGCAGAGGACTCACCAGGGCGAGAGGCCGAGGCCAAGGCCCCACCAGGGCGAGAGGCTGAGGCCAAGGCCCCACCAGGGCGAGAGGCCGAGGCCAAGGCCCCACCAGGGCGAGAGGCCAAGGCCCCACCAGGGCGAGAGGCCGAGGCCCCACCAGGGCGAGAGGCCGAGGCCGAGGCCCCACCAGGGCGAGAGGCCGAGAGGCCGAGAGGCCGAGGAAAAGGCCCCACCAGGGAGAGAGGCCGAGGCCCCACCAGGGAGAGAGGCCGAAGCCAAGGCCCTACCTGGGCGAGAGGTAGAGACCAAGGTCCCACAAGGGCGAGAGATAGAGGCCAAGTCCCCACCAGGGTGAGAGGCCGAGGCCCCGCAGCCGAGAGGCAGAGACACCCCAACAGGGCGAGAGGCCGAGGCCCCACCAGGACGAGAGGCCTAGAGGGTGAGAGGTCGAGGCCCCACCAGGACGAGAGGCAGAGGCCCCACCAGGGCGAGAGGCAGAGGCCCCACCAGGGCGAGAGGCAGAGGCCCCACCAGGGCGAGAGGCCGAGGCCCCACCAGGGCGAGAGGCCGAGGCCCCACCAGAGCGAGAGGCCGAGGCCCCACCAGGGTGAGATGGCGAGAGGCCGAGGCCCCACCAGGGCGAGAGGCCGAGGCCCCGTCAGGGTGAGATGGCGAGAGACCGAGGCCCCACCAGGGCGAGAGGCCGAGGCCCCACCAAGGCCCCACCAGGGCGAGAGGCCGAGGCCCCACCAGGGCAAGAGGCAGAGGCCCCACCAGGGCAAGAGGCAGAGGCCCCACCAGGGCGAGAGGCAGAGGCTGATGCCCCACCAGGGCGAGAGGCCGAGGCCCCACGAGGGGAAGAGGGCGAGAGGCCAAGGCCCCTCCAGGGCGGGAGGCAGAGGCCCTCCAGGGCGAGAGGCAGAGGCCGAGGCCCCGCCGGGGCGAGAGGCAGAGGCCGAGGCCCCGCCCGGGCGAGAGGCAGAGGCCCCGCCCGGGCGAGAGGCAGAGGCCGAGGCCCCGCCCGGGCGAGAGGCAGAGGCCGAGGCCCCGCCCGGGCGAGAGGCAGAGGCCGAGGCCCCACCAGGGCGAGAGGCAGAGGCCGAGGCCCCACCAGGGCGAGAGGCAGAGGCCGAGGCCCCACCAGGGCGAGAGGCAGAGGCCGAGGCCCCACCAGGGCGAGAGGCAGAGGCCGAGGCCCCACCAGGGCGAGAGGCAGAGGCCGAGGCCCCACCAGGGCGAGAGGCAGAGGACTCACCAGGGCGAGAGGCCGAGGCCGAGGCCCCACCAGGATAAGACGGTGAGAGGCCGAGGCCCCACCAGGGCGAGAGGTCGAGGCCCCACCAGGGCGAGAGGCCGAGGCCCCACCAGGGCGAGAGGCCGAGGCCCCACCAGGGCGAGAGGCCGAGGACGAGGCCCCACCAGGGCGAGAGGCCGAGGAAAAGGCCCCACCAGGGAGAGAGGCCGAGGCCCCACCAGGGAGAGAGGCCGAGGCCCCACCAGGGAGAGAGGCCGAGGCCCCACCAGGGAGAGAGGCCGAGGCCCCACCAGGGAGAGAGGCCGAGGCCCCACTAGGGCGAGAGGCCGAGGCCCCACCAGGGCGAGAGGCCGAGGCCGAGGCCCCACCAGGGCGAGAGGCCGAGAGGCCGAGAGGCCGAGGAAAAGGCCCCACCAGGGAGAGAGGCCGAGGCCCCACCAGGGAGAGAGGCCGAAGCCAAGGCCCTACCTGGGCGAGAGGTAGAGACCAAGGTCCCACAAGGGCGAGAGATAGAGGCCAAGTCCCCACCAGGGTGAGAGGCCGAGGCCCCGCAGCGGAGAGGCAGAGACACCCCAACAGGGCGAGAGGCCGAGGCCCCACCAGGACGAGAGGCCTAGAGGGTGAGAGGTCGAGGCCCCACCAGGACGAGAGGCAGAGGCCCCACCAGGGCGAGAGGCAGAGGCCCCACCAGGGCGAGAGGCAGAGGCCCCACCAGGGCGAGAGGCCGAGGCCCCACCAGGGCGAGAGGCCGAGGCCCCACCAGAGCGAGAGGCCGAGGCCCCACCAGGGTGAGATGGCGAGAGGCCGAGGCCCCACCAGGGCGAGAGGCCGAGGCCCCGTCAGGGTGAGATGGCGAGAGACCGAGGCCCCACCAGGGCGAGAGGCCGAGGCCCCACCAAGGCCCCACCAGGGCGAGAGGCCGAGGCCCCACCAGGGCAAGAGGCAGAGGCCCCACCAGGGCAAGAGGCAGAGGCCCCACCAGGGCAAGAGGCAGAGGCCCCACCAGGGCGAGAGGCAGAGGCTGATGCCCCACCAGGGCGAGAGGCCGAGGCCCCACGAGGGGAAGAGGGCGAGAGGCCAAGGCCCCTCCAGGGCGGGAGGCAGAGGCCCTCCAGGGCGAGAGGCAGAGGCCGAGGCCCCGCCAGGGCGAGAGGCAGAGGCCGAGGCCCCGCCGGGGCGAGAGGCAGAGGCCGAGGCCCCGCCCGGGCGAGAGGCAGAGGCCGAGGCCCCGCCCGGGCGAGAGGCAGAGGCCGAGGCCCCGCCCGGGCGAGAGGCAGAGGCCGAGGCCCCGCCCGGGCGAGAGGCAGAGGCCGAGGCCCCACCCGGGCGAGAGGCAGAGGCCGAGGCCCCACCAGGGCGAGAGGCAGAGGCCGAGGCCCCACCAGGGCGAGAGGCAGAGGCCGAGGCCCCACCAGGGCGAGAGGCAGAGGCCGAGGCCCCACCAGGGCGAGAGGCAGAGGACTCACCAGGGCGAGAGGCCGAGGCCGAGGCCCCACCAGGATAAGACGGTGAGAGGCCGAGGCCCCACCAGGGCGAGAGGTCGAGGCCCCACCAGGGCGAGAGGCCGAGGCCCCACCAGGGCGAGAGGCCGAGGCCCCACCAGGGCGAGAGGCCGAGGACGAGGCCCCACCAGGGCGAGAGGCCGAGGAAAAGGCCCCACCAGGGAGAGAGGCCGAGGCCCCACCAGGGAGAGAGGCCGAGGCCCCACCAGGGAGAGAGGCCGAGGCCCCACCAGGGAGAGAGGCCGAGGCCCCACCAGGGAGAGAGGCCGAGGCCCCACTAGGGCGAGAGGCCGAGGCCCCACCAGGGATAGAGGCCGAGGTCCCACCAGGGCGAGAGGCCGGGGCCACACCAGGGCGAGAGGCCGGGGCCACTCCAGGGCGAGAGGCCGGGGCCACACCAGGGCGAGAGGCAAAGGCCCCACCAGGGCGAGAGGCCAAGGCCCCACCAGGGCGAGAGGCAGAGGCCGAGGCCCCACCAGGGCGAGAGGCTGAGGCCGAGGCCCCACCAGGGCGAGAGGCAGAGGCCCGCCAGCCAAGAGGACGAGGCCCCGCCAGCCGAGAGGCCGAGACACCCCAACAGGGCGAGAGGCAGAGACACCCCAACAGGGCGAGAGGCCGATGCCCCACCAGGGCGAGAGGCCGAGAGCCAGAGGCCCCACCAGGGCGAGAGGCCGAGAGGTCAAGGCCGAGGCCCCACCAGAGCGAGAGGTCGAGGCCCCACCAAGGCGAGAGGCCAGGCCCGACCAGGGCGAGAGGCCGAGGCCAATGCTTCACCAGGGCGAGAGGCCAAGGCCCCACCAGGGCGAGAGGCCGAGGCCCCACCAGGGCGAGAGGCCGAGGCCCCACCAAGGCGAGAGGCCGAGGCCCCACCAGGGCGAGAGGCCGAGGCCCCGTCAGGGTGAGATGGCGAGAGGCCGAGGCCCCACCAGGGCAAGAGGCAGAGGCCGAGGCCCCACCAGGGCGAGAGGCAGAGGCCGAGGCCCCACCAGGGCGAGAGGCAGAGGCCGAGGCCCCACCAGGGCGAGAGGCAGAGGCCGAGGCCCCACCAGGGCGAGAGGCCGAGGCCCCGTCAGGGCGAGAGGCAGAGGCCCCACCAGGGAGAGAGGCAGAGGCCGAGGCCCCACCAGGGAGAGAGGCAGAGGCCGAGGCCCCACCAGGGCGAGAGGCAGAGGCCGAGGCCCCACCAGGGCGAGAGGTAGAGGACTCACCAGGGAGAGAGGCCGAGGCCCCACCAGGGCGAGAGGCCGAGGCCCCACCAGGGCGAGAGGCCGAGGAAAAGGCCCCACCAGGGAGAGAGGCCGAGGCCCCACCAGGGAGAGAGGCCGAGGCCGAGGCCCCACCAGGGCGAGAGGCAGAGGCCGAGGCCCCACCAGGGCGAGAGGCAGAGGCCCGCCAGCCAAGAGGCCGAGGCCCCGCCAGCCAAGAGGCCGAGGCCCCGCCAGCCGAGAGGCCGAGACACCCCAACAGGGCGAGAGGCAGAGACACCCCAACAGGGCGAGAGGCCGAGACACCCCAACAGGGCGAGAGGCCGAGACACCCCAACAGGGCGAGAGGCAGAGGCCGAGAGCCAGAGGCCCCACCAGGGCGAGAGGCCGAGAGGTCAAGGCCGAGGCCCCACCAGAGCGAGAGGTCGAGGCCCCACCAAGGCGGGAGGCCAAGGCCCGACCAGGGCGAGAGGCCGAGGCCAATGCTTCACCAGGGCGAGAGGCCAAGGCCCTACCTGGGCGAGAGGCCAAAGCCAAGGCCCTACCTGGCGAGAGGTAGAGACCAAGGCCCCACAAGGGCGAGAGATAGAGGCCAAGTCCCCACCAGGGCGAGAGGCAGAGGCTGAGGCCCGCCAGCCAAGAGGCCGAGGCCCCGCAGCCGAGAGGCAGAGACACCCCAACAGGGCGAGAGGCCGAGGCCCCACCAGGACGAGAGGCCTAAAGGGTGAGAGGTCGAGGCCCCACCAGGACAAGAGGCAGAGGGCCCCACCAGGGCGAGAGGCAGAGGCCCCACCAGGGCGAGAGGCAGAGGCCCCACCAAGGCGAGAGGCCGAGGCCCGACCAAGGCGAGAGGCCGAGGCCCCGTCAGGGTGAGATGGCGAGAGGCCGAGGCCCCACCAGGGCGAGAGGCAGAGGCCGAGGCCCCACCAGGGCGAGAGGCAGAGGCCGAGGCCCCACCAGGGCGAGAGGCCGAGGCCCCGTCAGGGTGAGATGGCGAGAGGCCGAGGCCCCACCAGGGCGAGAGGCCGAGGCCCCACCAGGTCGAGAGGCCGAGACCCCACCAATGCCCCACCAGGGCGAGAGGCCGAGGCCCCACCAGGGCAAGAGGCCGGGGCCCCACCAGGGCAAGAGGCAGAGGCCCCACCAGGGCGAGAGGCAGAGGCTGATGCCCCACCAGGGCGAGAGGCCGAGGCCCCACCAGGGGAAGAGGGCGAGAGGCCAAGGCCCCTCCAGGGCGGGAGGCAGAGGCCCTCCAGGGCGAGAGGCAGAGGCCGAGGCCCCACCAGGGCGAGAGGCAGAGGCCGAGGCCCCGCCGGGGTGAGAGGCAGAGGCCCCGCCCGGGCGAGAGGCCCCGCCCGGGCGAGAGGCAGAGGCCCCGCCCGGGCAAGAGGCAGAGGCCGATGCCCCACCAGGGCGAGAGGCAGAGGCCCCACCAGGGAGAAAGGCAGAGGCCGAGGCCCCACCAGGGCGAGAGGCAGAGGCAGAGGCCGAGGCCCCACCAGGGCGAGAGGCAGAGGACTCACCGGGGCGAGAGGCCGAGGCCCCACCAGGATAAGACGGTGAGAGGCCGAGGCCCCACCAGGGCGAGAGGTCGAGGCCCCACCAGGGCGAGAGGCTGAGGCCCCACCACAGGGCGGGAGGCCGAGGCCCCACCAGGGCGGGAGGCCGAGGCCCCACCAGGGCGGGAGGCCGAGGCCCCACCAGGGCGGAAGGCTGAGGCCCCACCAATGCTAGAGGCTGAGAGGCCCAGGCTCTACCAGTGCGAGAAGCCGAGGCCCCACCAGGGTGAGAGGCCGAGGCCAAGGCCCGATCAGGGCGAGAGGCCGAGGACCCACCAGAGTGAAAGGCAGAGGCCCCACCAGGGCGAAAGGCAGAGGCCCCACCAGGGCGAAAGGCAGAGGCCAAGGCCCCACCAGTGCGAGAGACAGAGGTTGAGGCCTCGCCAGCCGAGAGGCAGATGCCGAAGCTCCAACAGGGCAAGAGGACGAGGCCCCACCAGGGTAAGACGGCGAGAGGTCGAGGCCCCACCAGGGCGAGACACCCCAACAGGGCGAGAGGCCGAGGGCCCACCAATGCGAGAGGCCAGGCCCCACCAGGGCGAGAGGGCGAGGCTCTACCAGTGCGAGAGGCCAAGGCCCGACCAGGGCGAGAGGCCGAGGCCAAGGCCCGACCAGGGCAAGAGGCCAAAGCCAATGTCCCACCAGGGAAAGAGGTAGAGGCCAAAGCCCCACCAGGGCGAGAGGCAGAGGCCAAAGCCCCACCAGGGCGAGAGGCAGAGGCCAAAGCCCCACCAGGGCGAGAGGCAGAGGCCAAAGCCCCACCAAGGCGAGAGGCAGAGGCCAAAGCCCCACCAAGGCGAGAGGCAGAGGCCAAAGCCCCACCAGGGCGAGAGGCAAAGGTCAAAGCCCCACCAGGGCGAGAGGCAGAGGCCAAAGCCCCACCAGGGCGAGAGGGAGAGGCCAAAGCCCCACCAGGGCGAGAGGCAGAGGCCGAAGCCCCACCAGGGCGAGAGGCAGAGGCCCCACCAGGGCGGGAGGCCGAGGCCCCACCAGGGCGGAAGGCTGAGGCCCCACCAATGCGAGAGGCTGAGAGGCCCAGGCTCTACCAGTGCGAGAAGCCGAGGCCCCACCAGGGTGAGAGGCCGAGGCCAAGGCCCGATCAGGGCGAGAGGCCGAGGCCCCACCAGAGTGAAAGGCAGAGGCCCCACCAGGGCGAAAGGCAGAGGCCCCACCAGGGCGAAAGGCAGAGGCCAAGGCCCCACCAGTGCGAGAGACAGAGGTTGAGGCCTCGCCAGCCGAGAGGCAGATGCCGAAGCTCCAACAGGGCAAGAGGACGAGGCCCCACCAGGGTAAGACGGCGAGAGGTCGAGGCCCCACCAGGGCGAGACACCCCAACAGGGCGAGAGGCCGAGGCCCCACCAATGCGAGAGGCCGAGAGGCCCAGGCCCCACCAGGGCGAGAGGGCGAGGCTCTACCAGTGCGAGAGGCAGAGGCCCGACCAGGGCGAGAGGCCGAGGCCAAGGCCCGACCAGGGCAAGAGGCCAAAGCCAATGTCCCACCAGGGAAAGAGGTAGAGGCCAAAGCCCCACCAGGGCGAGAGGCAGAGGCCAAAGCCCCACCAGGGCGAGAGGCAGAGGCCAAAGCCCCACCAAGGCGAGAGGCAGAGGCCAAAGCCCCACCAAGGCGAGAGGCAGAGGCCAAAGCCCCACCAGGGCGAGAGGCAAAGGTCAAAGCCCCACCAGGGCGAGAGGCAGAGGCCAAAGCCCCACCAGGGCGAGAGGGAGAGGCCAAAGCCCCACCAGGGCGAGAGGCAGAGGCCGAAGCCCCACCAGGGCGAGAGGCAGAGGCCGAGGCCCCACCAGGGCGAGAGGCAGAGGCCGAGGCCCCACCAGGGCGAGAGGCAGAGGCCGAGGCCCCACCAGGGCGAGAGGGAGAGGCAGAGGCCTCACCAGGGCGAGAGGCCGAGGCCTCACCAGGGCGAGAGGGCGAGACACCCCAACAGGGCGAGAGGCCGAGGCCCCACCAGGGCCTCACCAGGGCGGGAGGCCGAGGCCCCACCAGGGCAGAAGGCTGAGGCCCCACCATTGCGAGAGGCTGAGAGGCCCAGGCCCCACCAGGGCGAGAGGGCGAGGCTCTACCAGTGCGAGAAGCCGAGGCCCCACCAGGGTGAGAGGCCAAGGCCAAGGCCCGATCAGGGCGAGAGGCCGAGGCCAATGCCCCACCAGGGCGAGAGGGAGAGGCCGAGGCCCCACCAGGGTGAGAGAGGCCGAGGCCCCACCAGGGCGAGAGAGGCCGAGGCCCCACCAGGGCGAGAGAGGCCGAGGCCCCACCAGGGCGAGAGAGGCCGAAGCCCCACCAGGGCGAGAGAGGCCGAAGCCCCACCAGGGCGAGAGAGGCCGAAGCCCCACCAGGGCGAGAGAGGCCGAGGCCCCACCAGGGCGAGAGGCCGAGGCCCCACCAGGGCGAGAGGGCGAGGCCCCACCAGGGTGAGGCCCCACCAGGGCGAGAAGGCGAGACACCCCAACAGGGCGAGAGGCCGAGGCTAATGCCCCACCAGGGCGAGAGGCCAAGGCCCCACCACGGTGAGACCCCCACCAGGGCGAAAGGCAGAGGCCCCACCAGGGCGAAAGGCAGAGGCCAAGGCCCCACCAGTGCGAGAGGCAGAGGTTGAGGCCTCGCCAGCCGAGAGGCAGATGCCGAAGCTCCAACAGGGCAGGAGGACGAGGCCCCACCAGTGCGAGACACCCCAACAGGGCGAGAGGCCAAGGCCCCACCAGGACGGGAGGCCGAGGCCCCACCAGGACGGGAGGCCGAGGCCCCACCAGGGCGAGAGGGCGAGGCTCTACCAGGGCGAGAGGCCGAGGCCCCACCAGGGCAAGAGGCCGAGGCCAAGACCCGACCAGGGCAAGAGGCCAAGGTCCCACCAGGGAAAGAGGCCGAGGCCAAGGCCCCACCAGGGCGAGAGGCAGAGGCCAAAGCCCCACCAGGGCGAGAGGCAGAGGCCAAAGCCCCACCGGGGCGAGAGGCAGAGGCCAAAGCCCCACCGGGGCGAGAGGCAGAGGCCAAAGCCCCACCGGGGCGAGAGGCAGAGGTCAAAGCCCCACCGGGAAGAGAGGCAGAGGCCAAAGCCCCACCGGGGCGAGAGGCAGAGGCCAAAGCCCCACCGGGGCGAGAGGCAGAGGCCAAGGCCCCACCAGGGCGAGAGGCAGAGGCCAAAGCCCCACCAGGGCGAGAGGCAGAGGCCACGGCCCCACCAGGGCGAGAGGCAGAGGCCAAGGCCCCACCAGGGCGAGAGGCCAAGCCCCCACCAAGGCGAGAGGCCAAGGCCCGACCAGGGCGAGAGGCCGAGGCCAATGCTTCACCAGGGCGAGAGGCCGAGGCCAAGGCCCCACCTGGGCGAGAGGTAGAGACCAAAGCCCCACCTGGGCGAGAGGCCAAGGCCCCACCACAGTGAGACCCCCACCAGGGCGAGAGGCCGAGGCCACACCAGAGCGAGAGGCAGAGGCCGAGGCCCCACCAGCCGAGAGGCAGAGACACCCCAAGAGGGCGAGAGGCCGAGGCCCCACCAGGGCGAGGCCGAGGCCCCGCCAGCCGAGAGGCCGAGGCACCCCAACAGGGCGAGAGGCCGAGACACCAGCAGGGCGAGAGGCCGAGGCCCCACCAGGGCAAGAGGCCGAGGCTCCGCCAGGGCAAGACGGCGAGAGGCAGAGGCTCCACCACGGTGAGACCCCACCAGGGCGAGAGGCCGAGGCCACACCAGCCGAGAGGCAGAGACACCCCAACAGGGCGAGAGAGGCCGAGGCCCCACCAGGGCGAGAGGCGCAGAGGCCCCACCAGGGCGAGAGGCGCCGAGGACCCACCAGGGCGAGAGGCAGAGACCGAGGCCGAGGCCCCACCAGGGCGAGAGGCAGAGGCCGAGGCCCCACCAGGGCGAGAGGCAGAGGCCGAGGCCCCACTAGGGTAAGACGGTGAGAGGCCGAGGCCCCACCAGGGTAAGACGGTGAGAGGCCGAGGCCCCACCAGGGTGAGAGGTCGAGGCCCCACCAGGGCGAGAGGGCGATGCCCAACCAGGGCGAGGCCCCACCAGGGCGAGAGGGCGAGACACCCCAACAGGGCGAGAGGCCGAGGCCAATGCCCCACCAGGGCAAGAGGCCAAGGCCCCACCACAGCGAGACCCCCACACCAGGGCGAAAGGCAGAGGCCCCACCAGGGCGAAAGGCAGAGGCCAAGGCCCCACCAGGGCGAGAGGCCGAGGCCAAGGCCCGACCAGGGAAAGAGGTAGAGGCCAAAGCCCCACCAGGGCGAGAGGCAGAGGCCAAAGCCCCACCAGGGCGAGAGGCAGAGGCCAAAGCCCCACCAAGGCGAGAGGCAGAGGCCAAAGCCCCACCAGGGCGAGAGGCGAAGGCCAAAGCCCCACCAGGGCGAGAGGCAAAGGTCAAAGCCCCACCAGGGCGAGAGGCAGAGGCCAAAGCCCCACCAGGGCGAGAGGGAGAGGCCAAAGCCCCACCAGGGCGAGAGGCAGAGGCCGAAGCCCCACCAGGGCGAGAGGCAGAGGCCGAGGCCCCACCAGGGCGAGAGGCAGAGGCCGCGGCCCCACCAGGGCGAGAGGGAGAGGCAGAGGCCTCACCAGGGCGAGAGGCCGAGGCCTCACCAGGGCGAGAGGGCGAGACACCCCAACAGGGCGAGAGGCCGAGGCCCCACCAGGGCCTCACCAGGGCGGGAGGCCGAGGCCCCACCATTGCGAGAGGCTGAGAGGCCCAGGCCCCACCAGGGCGAGAGGGCGAGGCTCTACCAGTGCGAGAAGCCGAGGCCCCACCAGGGTGAGAGGCCAAGGCCCGATCAGGGCGAGAGGCCGAGGCCAATGCCCCACCAGGGCGAGAGGGAGAGGCCGAGGCCCCACCAGGGCGAGAGAGGCCGAGGCCCCACCAGGGCGAGAGAGGCCGAGGCCCCACCAGGGCGAGAGAGGCCGAGGCCCCACCAGGGCGAGAGAGGCCGAGGCCCCACCAGGGCGAGAGAGGCCGAAGCCCCACCAGGGCGAGAGAGGCCGAGGCCCCACCAGGGCGAGAGAGGCCGAGGCCCCACCAGGGCGAGAGAGGCCGAGGGCCCCACCAGGGCGAGAGGCAGAGGCTGAGGCCCGCCAGCCGAGAGGCCGAGATACCCCAACAGGGCGAGAGACCAAGACACCACAACAGGGCGAGAGGCCAAGACACCCCAACAGGGCGAGAGGCCGATGCCCCACCAGGGCGAGAGGCAGAGGCCCCACCAGGGCGAGAGGCAGAGGCCCCACCAGGGCGAGAGGCAGAGGCCCCACCAGGGCGAGAGGCAGAGGCCGAGGCCCCACCAGGGCGAGAGGCAGAGGCCGAGGCCTCACCAGGGCGAGAGGCAGAGGCCGAGGCCCCACCAGGGCGAGAGGCAGAGGCCGAGGCCCCACCAGGGCGAGAGGCAGAGGCCGAGGCCCCACCAGGGTGAGAGGCCGAGGCCCCACTAGGGTAAGACGGTGAGAGGCCGAGGCCCCACCAGGGTAAGACGGCAGAGGCCGAGGCCCCACCAGGGCGAGAGGGCGAGGCCCCACCAGGGCGAGAGGCCGAGGCCCCACCAGGGCGAGAGGCCGAGGCCCCACCAGGGCGAGAGGGCGAGGCCCCACCAGGGCGAGGCCCCACCAGGGCGAGAAGGCGAGACACCCCAACAGGGCGAGAGGCCGAGGCCAATGCCCCACCAGGGCGAGAGGCCAAGGCCCCACCACGGTGAGACCCCCACCAGGGCGAAAGGCAGAGGCCCCACCAGGGCGAAAGGCAGAGGCCAAGGCCCCACCAGTGCGAGAGGCAGAGGTTGAGGCCTTGCCAGCCGAGAGGCAGATGCCGAAGCTCCAACAGGGCAGGAGGACGAGGCCCCACCAGTGCGAGACATCCCAACAGGGCGAGAGGCCAAGGCCCCACCAGGACGGGAGGCCGAGGCCCCACCAGGACGGGAGGCCGAGGCCCCACCAGGGCGAGAGGGCGAGGCTCTACCAGGGCGAGAGGCCGAGGCCCCACCAGGGCAAGAGGCCGAGGCCAAGACCCGACCAGGGCAAGAGGCCGAGGCCAAGGTCCCACCAGGGAAAGAGGCCGAGGCCAAGGCCCCACCGGGGCGAGAGGCAGAGGCCAAGCCCCACCGGGGCGAGAGGCAGAGGCCAAAGCCCCACCGGGGCGAGAGGTAGAGGCCAAGGCCCCCACCAGGGCGAGAGGCAGAGGCCAAAGCCCCACCAGGGCGAGAGGCAGAGGCCAAGGCCCCACCAGGGCGAGAGGCCAAGCCCCCACCAAGACGAGAGGCCAAGGCCCGACCAGGGCGAGAGGCCGAGGCCAATGCTTCACCAGGGCGAGAGGCCGAGGCCAAGGCCCCACCTGGGCGAGAGGTAGAGGACCAAAGCCCCACCTGGGCGAGGTGTAGAGGCCAAGGCCCCACCAGGGCGAGAGGCCAAGGCCCCACCACAGTGAGACCCCCACCAGGGCGAGAGGCCGAGGCCACACCAGAGCGAGAGGCAGAGGCCGAGGCCCCACCAGCCGAGAGGCAGAGACACCCCAAGAGGGCGAGAGGCCGAGGCCCCACCAGGGCGAGGCCGAGGCCCCGCCAGCCGAGAGGCCGAGGCACCCCAACAGGGCGAGTGGCCGAGACACCAGCAGGGCGAGAGGCCGAGGCCCCACCAGGGCAAGAGGCCGAGGCTCCGCCAGGGCAAGACGGCGAGAGGCAGAGGCTCCACCACGGTGAGACCCCCACCAGGGCGAGGGGCCGAGGCCACACCAGCCGAGAGGCAGAGACAACCCAACAGGGCGAGAGGCCAAGGCCCCACCAGGGTGAGAGAGGCTGAGGCCTCACCAGGGCGAGAGAGGCCGAGGCCCCACCAGGGCGAGAGGCGCCGAGGCCCCACCAGGGCGAGAGGCAGAGGCCGAGGCCACACCAGGGCGAGAGGCAGAGGCCGAGGCCCCACCAGGGCGAGAGGCAGAGGCCGAGGCCCCACCAGGGCGAGAGGCCGAGGCCCCACTAGGGTAAGACGGTGAGAGGCCGAGGCCCCACCAGGGTGAGAGGTCGAGGCCCCACCAGGGTGAGAGGTCGAGGCCCCACCAGGGCGAGAGGGCGATGCCCAACCAGGGCGAGGCCCCACCAGGGCGAGAGGGCGAGACACCCCAACAGGGCGAGAGGCCGAGGCCAATGCCCCACCAGGGTAAGAGGCCAAGGCCCCACCACGGTGAGACCCCCACACCAGGGCGAAAGGCAGAGGCCCCACCAGGGCGAAAGGCAGAGGCCAAGGCCCCACCAGTGCGAGAGGCAGAGGTTGAGGCCTCGCCAGCCGAGAGGCAGATGCCGAAGCTCCAACAGGGCAGGAGGACGAGGCCCCACCAGTGCGAGACACCCCAACAGGGCGAGAGGCCAAGGCCCCACCAGGACGGGAGGCCAAGGCCCCACCAGGACGGGAGGCCGAGGCCCCACCAGGGCGAGAGGGCGAGGCTCTACCAGGGCGAGAGGCCGAGGCCCCACCAGGGTGAGAGGCCGAGGCCCCACCAGGGTGAGAGGCCGAGGCCAAGGCCCCACCAGGGTGAGAGGCCGAGGCCAAGACCCGACCAGGGCAAGAGGCCAAGACCCGACCAGGGCAAGAGGCCGAGGCCAAGGCCCCACCAGGGAAAGAGGCCGAGGCCAAGGCCCCACCAGGGAGAGAGGCCGAGGCCAAGGCCCCACCAGGGCGAGAGGCAGAGGCCAAAGCCCCACCAGGGCGAGAGGCAGAGGCCAAAGCCCCACCAGGGCGAGAGGCAGAGGCCAAAGCCCCACCAGGGCGAGAGGCAGAAGCCAAAGCCCCACCAGGGGCGAGAGGCAGAAGCCAAAGCCCCACCAGGGGCGAGAGGGCAGAGGCCAAAGCCCCACCAGGGCGAGAGGCAGAGGCCAAAGCCCCACCAGGGCGAGAGGCAGAGGCCAAGGCCCCACCAGGGCGAGAGGCAGAGGCCAAGGCCCCACCAGGGCGAGAGGGAGAGGCCGAGGCCCCACCAGGGTGAGAGAGGCCGAGGCCCCACCAGGGCGAGAGAGGCCGAGGCCCCACCAGGGCGAGAGAGGCCGAGGCCCCCACCAGGGCGAGAGAGGCCGAAGCCCCACCAGGGCGAGAGAGGCCGAAGCCCCACCAGGGCGAGAGAGGCCGAGGCCCCACCAGGGCGAGAGAGGCCGAGGCCCCACCAGGGCGAGAGGCAGAGGCTGAGGCCCGCCAGCCGAGAGGCCGAGATACCCCAACAGGGCGAGAGACCAAGACACCACAACAGGGCGAGAGGCCAAGACACCCCAACAGGGCGAGAGGCCGATGCCCCACCAGGGCGAGAGGCAGAGGCCCCACCAGGGCGAGAGGCAGAGGCCCCACCAGGGCGAGAGGCAGAGGCCCCAAAAGGGCGAGAGGCAGAGGCCGAGGCCCCACCAGGGCGAGAGGCAGAGGCCGAGGCCTCACCAGGGCGAGAGGTAGAGGCCGAGGCCCCACCAGGGCGAGAGGCAGAGGCCGAGGCCCCACCAGGGTGAGAGGCCAAGGCCCCACTAGGGTAAGACGGTGAGAGGCCGAGGCCCCACCAGGGTAAGACGGCAGAGGCCGAGGCCCCACCAGGGCGAGAGGGCGAGGCCCCACCAGGGCGAGAGGCCGAGGCCCCCACCAGGGCGAGAGGCCGAGGCCCCACCAGGGCGAGAGGGCGAGGCCCCACCAGGGGTGAGGCCCCACCAGGGCGAGAAGGCGAGACACCCCAACAGGGCGAGAGGCCGAGGCCAATGCCCCACCAGGGCGAGAGGCCAAGGCCCCACCACGGTGAGACCCCCACCAGGGCGAAAGGCAGAGGCCAAGGCCCCACCAGTGCGAGAGGCAGAGGTTGAGGCCTCGCCAGCCGAGAGGCAGATGCCGAAGCTCCAACAGGGCAGGAGGACGAGGCCCCACCAGTGCGAGACACCCCAACAGGGCGAGAGGCCAAGGCCCCACCAGGACGGGAGGCCGAGGCCCCACCAGGACGGGAGGCCGAGGCCCCACCAGGGCGAGAGGGCGAGGCTCTACCAGGGCGAGAGGCCGAGGCCCCACCAGGGCAAGAGGCCGAGGCCAAGACCCGACCAGGGCAAGAGGCCAAGGTCCCCACCAGGGAAAGAGGCCGAGGCCAAGGCCCCACCAGGGCGAGAGGCAGAGGCCAAAGCCCCACCAGGGCGAGAGGCAGAGGCCAAAGCCCCACCGGGGCGAGAGGCAGAGGCCAAAGCCCCACCGGGGCGAGAGGCAGAGGCCAAAGCCCCACCGGGGCGAGAGGCAGAGGCCAAGCCCCACCGGGGCGAGAGGCAGAGGTCAAAGCCCCACCGGGAAGAGAGGCAGAGGCCAAAGCCCCACCGGGGCGAGAGGCAGAGGCCAAAGCCCCACCGGGGCGAGAGGCAGAGGCTAAGGCCCCACCAGGGCGAGAGGCAGAGGCCAAAGCCCCACCAGGGCGAGAGGCAGAGGCCAAGGCCCCACCAGGGCGAGAGGCCAAGCCCCCACCAAGGCGAGAGGCCAAGGCCCGACCAGGGCGAGAGGCCGAGGCCAATGCTTCACCAGGGCGAGAGGCCGAGGCCAAGGCCCCACCTGGGCGAGAGGTAGAGACCAAAGCCCCACCTGGGCGAGAGGCCAAGGCCCCACCACAGTGAGACCCCCACCAGGGCGAGAGGCCGAGGCCACACCAGAGCGAGAGGCAGAGGCCGAGGCCCCACCAGCCGAGAGGCAGAGACACCCCAAGAGGGCGAGAGGCCGAGGCCCCACCAGGGCGAGGCCGAGGCCCCGCCAGCCGAGAGGCCGAGGCACCCCAACAGGGCGAGAGGCCGAGGCACCCCAACAGGGCGAGAGGCCGAGACACCAGCAGGGCGAGAGGCCGAGGCCCCACCAGGGCAAGAGGCCGAGGCTCCGCCAGGGCAAGACGGCGAGAGGCAGAGGCTCCACCACGGTGAGACCCCACCAAGGGCGAGAGGCCGAGGCCACACCAGCCGAGAGGCAGAGACACCCCAACAGGGCGAGAGGCCAAGGCCCCACCAGGGTGAGAGAGGCTGAGGCCTCACCAGGGCGAGAGAGGCCGAGGCCCCACCAGGGCGAGAGGCGCCGAGGCCCCACCAGGGCGAGAGGCGCCGAGGCCCCACCAGGGCGAGAGGCAGAGACCGAGGCCGAGGCCCCACCAGGGCGAGAGGCAGAGGCCGAGGCCCCACCAGGGCGAGAGGCAGAGGCCGAGGTCCCACCAGGGTGAGAGGTCGAGGCCCACCAGGGCGAGAGGGCGATGCCCAACCAGGGCGAGGCCCCACCAGGGCGAGAGGGCGAGACACCCCAACAGGGCGAGAGGCCGAGGCCAATGCCCCACCAGGGCAAGAGGCCAAGGCCCCACCACGGCGAGACCCCCACACCAGGGCGAAAGGCAGAGGCCCCACCAGGGCGAAAGGCAGAGGCCAAGGCCCCACCAGGGCGAGAGGCCGAGGCCAAGGCCCGACCAGGGAAAGAGGTAGAGGCCAAAGCCCCACCAGGGCGAGAGGCAGAGGCCAAAGCCCCACCAGGGCGAGAGGCAGAGGCCAAAGCCCCACCAAGGCGAGAGGCAGAGGCCAAAGCCCCACCAGGGCGAGAGGCAGAGGCCAAAGCCCCACCAGGGCGAGAGGCAAAGGTCAAAGCCCCACCAGGGCGAGAGGCAGAGGCCAAAGCCCCACCAGGGCGAGAGGGAGAGGCCAAAGCCCCACCAGGGCGAGAGGCAGAGGCCGAAGCCCCACCAGGGCGAGAGGCAGAGGCCAAGGCCCCACCAGGGCGAGAGGCAGAGGCCGAGGGCCCACCAGGGCGAGAGGGAGAGGCAGAGGCCTCACCAGGCGAGAGGCCGAGGCCTCACCAGGGCGAGAGGGCGAGACACCCCAACAGGGCGAGAGGCCGAGGCCCCACCAGGGCCTCACCAGGGCGGGAGGCCGAGGCCCCACCATTGCGAGAGGCTGAGAGGCCCAGGCCCCACCAGGGCGAGAGGGCGAGGCTCTACCAGTGCGAGAAGCCGAGGCCCCACCAGGGTGAGAGGCCGAGGCCCATGCCCCACCAGGGCGAGAGGGAGAGGCCGAGGCCCCACCAGGGCGAGAGAGGCCGAGGCCCCACCAGGGCGAGAGAGGCCGAGGCCCCACCAGGGCGAGAGAGGCCGAGGCCCCACCAGGGCGAGAGAGGCCGAAGCCCCACCAGGGCGAGAGAGGCCGAGGCCCCACCAGGGCGAGAGAGGCCGAGGCCCCACCAGGGCGAGAGAGGCCGAGGGCCCCACCAGGGCGAGAGGCAGAGGCTGAGGCCCGCCAGCCGAGAGGCCGAGATACCCCAACAGGGCGAGAGACCAAGACACCACAACAGGGCGAGAGGCCAAGACACCCCAACAGGGCGAGAGGCCGATGCCCCACCAGGGCGAGAGGCAGAGGCCCCACCAGGGCGAGAGGCAGAGGCCCCACCAGGGCGAGAGGCAGAGGCCCCACCAGGGCGAGAGGCAGAGGCCGAGGCCCCACCAGGGCGAGAGGCAGAGGCCGAGGCCTCACCAGGGCGAGAGGCAGAGGCCGAGGCCCCACCAGGGCGAGAGGCAGAGGCCGAGGCCCCACCAGGGTGAGAGGCCGAGGCCCCACTAGGGTAAGACGGTGAGAGGCCGAGGCCCCACCAGGGTAAGACGGCAGAGGCCGAGGCCCCACCAGGGCGAGAGGGCGAGGCCCCACCAGGGCGAGAGGCCGAGGCCCCACCAGGGCGAGAGGCCGAGGCCCCACCAGGGCGAGAGGGCGAGGCCCCACCAGGGCGAGGCCCCACCAGGGCGAGAAGGCGAGACACCCCAACAGGGCGAGAGGCCGAGGCCAATGCCCCACCAGGGCGAGAGGCCAAGGCCCCACCACGGTGAGACCCCCACCAGGGCGAAAGGCAGAGGCCCCACCAGGGCGAAAGGCAGAGGCCAAGGCCCCACCAGTGCGAGAGGCAGAGGTTGAGGCCTTGCCAGCCGAGAGGCAGATGCCGAAGCTCCAACAGGGCAGGAGGACGAGGCCCCACCAGTGCTAGACATCCCAACAGGGCGAGAGGCCAAGGCCCCACCAGGACGGGAGGCCGAGGCCCCACCAGGACGGGAGGCCGAGGCCCCACCAGGGCGAGAGGGCGAGGCTCTACCAGGGCGAGAGGCCGAGGCCCCACCAGGGCAAGAGGCCGAGGCCAAGACCCGACCAGGGCAAGAGGCCGAGGCCAAGGTCCCACCAGGGAAAGAGGCCGAGGCCAAGGCCCCACCGGGGCGAGAGGCAGAGGCCAAAGCCCCACCGGGGCGAGAGGCAGAGGCCAAAGCCCCACCGGGGCGAGAGGCAGAGGCCAAAACCCCACCGGGGCGAGAGGTAGAGGCCAAGGCCCCACCAGGGCGAGAGGCAGAGGCCAAAGCCCCACCAGGGCGAGAGGCAGAGGCCAAGGCCCCACCAGGGCGAGAGGCCAAGCCCCCACCAAGGCGAGAGGCCAAGGCCCGACCAGGGCGAGAGGCCGAGGCCAATGCTTCACCAGGGCGAGAGGCCGAGGCCAAGGCCCCACCTGGGCGAGAGGTAGAGACCAAAGCCCCACCTGGGCGAGGTGTAGAGGCCAAGGCCCCACCAGGGCGAGAGGCCAAGGCCCCACCAGGGCGAGAGGCCAAGGCCCCACCACAGTGAGACCCCCACCAGGGCGAGAGGCCGAGGCCACACCAGAGCGAGAGGCAGAGGCCGAGGCCCCACCAGCCGAGAGGCAGAGACACCCCAAGAGGGCGAGAGGCCGAGGCCCCACCAGGGCGAGGCCGAGGCCCCGCCAGCCGAGAGGCCGAGGCACCCCAACAGGGCGAGTGGCCGAGACACCAGCAGGGCGAGAGGCCGAGGCCCCACCAGGGCAAGAGGCCGAGGCTCCGCCAGGGCAAGACGGCGAGAGGCAGAGGCTCCACCACGGTGAGACCCCCACCAGGGCGAGGGGCCGAGGCCACACCAGCCGAGAGCAGAGACAACCCAACAGGGCGAGAGGCCAAGGCCCCACCAGGGTGAGAGAGGCTGAGGCCTCACCAGGGCGAGAGAGGCCGAGGCCCCACCAGGGCGAGAGGCGCCGAGGCCCCACCAGGGCGAGAGGCAGAGGCCGAGGCCACACCAGGGCGAGAGGCAGAGGCCGAGGCCCCACCAGGGCGAGAGGCAGAGGCCGAGGCCCCACCAGGGCGAGAGGCCGAGGCCCCACCAGGGTGAGAGGTCGAGGCCCCACCAGGGTGAGAGGTCGAGGCCCCACAGGGCGAGAGGGCGATGCCCAACCAGGGCGAGGCCCCACCAGGGCGAGAGGGCGAGACACCCCAACAGGGCGAGAGGCCGAGGCCAATGCCCCACCAGGGTAAGAGGCCAAGGCCCCACCACGGTGAGACCCCCACACCAGGGCGAAAGGCAGAGGCCCCACCAGGGCGAAAGGCAGAGGCCAAGGCCCCACCAGTGCAAGAGGCAGAGGTTGAGGCCTCGCCAGCCGAGAGGCAGATGCCGAAGCTCCAACAGGGCAGGAGGACGAGGCCCCACCAGTGCGAGACACCCCAACAGGGCGAGAGGCCAAGGCCCCACCAGGACGGGAGGCCAAGGCCCCACCAGGAGGGAGGCCGAGGCCCCACCAGGGCGAGAGGGCGAGGCTCTACCAGGGCGAGAGGCCGCGGCCCCACCAGGGTGAGAGGCCGAGGCCCCACCAGGGTGAGAGGCCGAGGCCAAGGCCCCACCAGGGTGAGAGGCCGAGGCCAAGACCCGACCAGGGCAAGAGGCCAAGACCCGACCAGGGCAAGAGGCCGAGGCCAAGGCCCCACCAGGGAAAGAGGCCGAGGCCAAGGCCCCACCAGGGAGAGAGGCCGAGGCCAAGGCCCCACCAGGGCGAGAGGCAGAGGCCAAAGCCCCACCAGGGCGAGAGGCAGAGGCCAAAGCCCCACCAGGGCGAGAGGCAGAGGCCAAAGCCCCACCAGGGCGAGAGGCAGAAGCCAAAGCCCCACCAGGGGCGAGAGGCAGAAGCCAAAGCCCCACCAGGGGCGAGAGGCAGAGACCAAAGCCCCACCAGGGCGAGAGGCAGAGGCCAAAGCCCCACCAGGGCGAGAGGCAGAGGCCAAAGCCCCACCAGGGCGAGAGGCAGAGGCCAAGGCCCCACCAGGGCGAGAGGCAGAGGCCAAGGCCCCACCAGGGCGAGAGGCCAGAGGCCAAAGCCCCACCAGGGCGAGAGGCAGAGGCCAAAGCCCCACCAGGGCGAGAGGCAGAGGCCAAAGCCCCACCAGGGCGAGAGGCAGAGGCCAAGGCCCCACCAGGGCGAGAGGCCGAGGCCAATGCCCCACCAGGGTAAGAGGCCAAGGCCCCACCACGGTGAGACCCCCTCACCAGGGCGAAAGGCAGAGGCCCCACCAGGGCGAAAGGCAGAGGCCAAGGCCCCACCAGTGCGAGAGGCAGAGGTTGAGGCCTCGCCAGCCGAGAGGCAGATGCCGAAGCTCCAACAGGGCAGGAGGACGAGGCCCCACCAGTGCGAGACACCCCAACAGGGCGAGAGGCCAAGGCCCCACCAGGACGGGAGGCCAAGGCCCCACCAGGAGGGAGGCCGAGGCCCCACCAGGGCGAGAGGGCGAGGCTCTACCAGGGCGAGAGGCCGAGGCCCCACCAGGGTGAGAGGCCGAGGCCCCACCAGGGTGAGAGGCCGAGGCCAAGGCCCCACCAGGGTGAGAGGCCGAGGCCAAGACCCGACCAGGGCAAGAGGCCAAGACCCGACCAGGGCAAGAGGCCGAGGCCAAGGCCCCACCAGGGAAAGAGGCCGAGGCCAAGGCCCCACCAGGGAGAGAGGCCGAGGCCAAGGCCCCACAGGGCGAGAGGCAGAGGCCAAAGCCCCACCAGGGCGAGAGGCAGAGGCCAAAGCCCCACCAGGGCGAGAGGCAGAAGCCAAAGCCCCACCACGGGCGAGAGGCAGAAGCCAAAGCCCCACCAGGGGCGAGAGGCAGAGGCCAAAGCCCCACCAGGGCGAGAGGCAGAGGCCAAAGCCCCACCAGGGCGAGAGGCAGAGGCCAAAGCCCCACCAGGGCGAGAGGCAGAGGCCAAGGCCCCACCAGGGCGAGAGGCAGAGGCCAAGGCCCCACCAGGGCGAGAGGCAGAGGCCAAGGCCCCACCAGGGCGAGAGGCCAAGGCCCGACCAGGGCGAGAGGCCGAGGCCAATGCTCCACCTGGGCGAGAGGCAGAGACCAAGGCCCCACAAGGGCGAGAGGTAGAGGCCGAGGCCCCACCAGGGCGAGAGGCTGGAGCCCCAACAGGGCGAGAGGCCAAGGTCCCACCACAGTGAGACCCCCACCAGGGCGAGAGGCCGAGGCCACACCAGAGCGAGAGGCAGAGGCCGAGGCCCCACCAGCCGAGAGGCAGAGACACCCCAAGAGGGCGAGAGGCCGAATCCCCACCAGGGCGAGGCAGAGAACCCACCAGCCAAGAGGCCGAGACACCCCAACAGGGCGAGAGGCCGAGACACCAGCAGGGCGAGAGGCCGAGACACCAGCAGGGCGAGAGGCCGAGGCTCCGCCAGGGCAAGACGGCGAGAGGCCGAGGCCACACCAGCCGCGAGGCAGAGACACCCCAACAGGGCGAGAGGCCAAGGCCCCACCAGGGCGAGAGGCCGAGGCCCCACCAGGGCGGGAGGCCTAGAGGGTGAGAGGTCGAGGCCCCACCAGAGCGAGAGGTCGAGGCCCCACCAGGGCGAGAGGCCGAGGTTCAAGCAGGGCGAGAGGCCGAGGCCCCACCAGGGCGAGAGGCCGAGGCCGAGGCCCCACCAGGGCGAGAGGCAGAGGCCGATGCCCCACAAGGGCGAGAGGGGCCGATGCCCCACAAGGGCGAGAGGGGCCGATGCCCCACAAGGGCGAGAGGCAGAAGCAGAGGCCCCACAAGGGCGAGAGGCAGAAGCCGAGGCCCCACCAGGGCGAGAGGCAGAGGCCGAGGCCCCACCAGGGTGAGAGGCAGAGGCCGAGGCCCCACCAGGGCGAGAGGCAGAGGGCCAGGCCCCACCAGGGCGAGAGGCAGAGGGCCAGGCCCCACCAGGGCGAGAGGCAGAGGGGCCAGGCCCCACCAGGGCGAGAGGCAGAGGGCCAGGGCCCCACCAGGGCGAGAGGCAGAGGGCCAGGGCCCCACCAGGGCAAGAGGCCAGGGCCCCACCAGGGCAAGAGGCAGAGGCCGATGCCCCACCAGGGCGAGAGGCAGAGGCCGATGCTCCACCAGGGCGAGAGGCAGAGGCCGATGCTCCACCAGGGCGAGAGGCAGAGGCAGAGGCCCCACCAGGGCAAGAGGGCGAGAGGCCAAGGCCCCTCCAGGGCGAGAGGCAGAGGTCCCCCCCAGGGCGAGAGGCAGAGGCCCCACCAGTAATATATGCAAATATACAATTTGAAAGCAATGTGTTTGGCAAGCTGGAGAGTACCATGGATGATACCAAGACTCACCCTCTGACTCTAAAGAAAGCTATATAATGTCTAAAAGATCCAGTTCAAGCACCAAACTCAGAGGTCTTAAATTGCCAGCAGTTTATGCCTCAAATAAATACTGGTTGTATTTTGATGTTCCAATCAATATGTAATTCACATTTCAATTCAATGTTTTATGTGGCTTTATTAAACCTAATCCTCAACATACATAGGTTCTATTTCTTCCAACTGAACAAGCTCAAGTAAAGAAATTGACACAGTATCTGTAGATCACTTTCCTAATCTGCAACAAATACAAGTTGAACAAATACAAGCTGAATAGCTTGCACTTGAATTAACTTGATATTTAGAACATCCACCCTAAGAAATAAAATGTAGCCTGTGTTCCTGATAAGACTGTCTGTCATTTGAAATGCTTATGTACAACCAGTGGAGTGTTCCTAGCTTCTAAATTGGAGGAACCTCTTTCAGGCTCCCTCCAATGGCTTTCCTCACGGGCGCCCACGAGGAAAGCCCTAAATATTAAGTTCAAGCTATTCGGTGCAGATTAGGAAAGTGATCTACAGATATGTCTCAATGTAGCCCGGATGAAAACTTGTTATAGGTTGAAACACTGGTTGGCTTTTTCTTTGCTTGTTCAGTTAGAAATAATGGAACTTTATCTTTTGTATGTTGAGTTAGAGTGAACAATCTGTTTTAAGTGGTTGTTTTAATAAAACCTCGAAACATTATTGGCATTTGAATTCAATATTGAAGGGACATCAAAATGCAACTAGTATTTCAGGCATACACTGCTGCAATTCAAGACTTATAGGTTTGGTGCTGGAACTAGGTCTTTTAGACTGTCTACAAGAAGGATAGGCAAGGAAGAAAGAATGCGATAAACAAAAATGGACATGGAAAGGAGACTAGGAAGCGGGAATAGGCCATAGAATAGGCACTATAAAGAGACTGGTACTATGAAAAGGGAATATGATTAAGAGGAATGTTCAACAAATTTCACCTGCTTAATATATCAGTCAAAATAGAATGGACCCAGGAACAGGCTATATCCCAACTAGATTACTGCAACAGCATGTGTGTGTTTATAAGCCACTCCAAGAAAAATATCCATATCCTACTTATGTCTCTCATGCGATCTTCTGCCTCAAACATAGGGACTAGCTTTTATTGCTTTAGATCATAAATGCCATGGATGGGGCAACAAAAAATCTGAGACACCCCACCAGAGCGAGAGGCCGAGGCCCGACCAGGGAGAGAGGCCGAGGCCCGACCAGGGCGAGAGGCAGAGGCCAAGGCCCCACCAAGACGAGAGGCAGAGGCCAAGGCCCCACCAGGACGAGAGGCAGAGGCCAAGGCCCCACCAGGACGAGAGGCAGAGGCCAAGGCCCCACCAGGGCGAGAGGCCGAGGCCCCGTCAGGGTGAGATGGCGAGAGGCCGAGGCCCCACCAGGGCGAGAGGCCGAGGCCCCACCAGGTCGAGAGGCCGAGGCCCCACCAAGGCCCCACCAGGGCGAGAGGCCGAGGCCCCACCAGGGCAAGAGGCCGAGGCCCCACCAGGGCGAGAGGCAGAGGCCCCACCAGGGCGAGAGGCAGAGGCTGATGCCCCACCAGGGCGAGAGGCCGAGGCCCCACCAGCGGAAGAGGGCGAGAGGCCGAGGCCCCACCAGGGCGAGAGGCAGAGGCCGAGGCCCCGCCGGGGCGAGAGGCAGAGGCCGAGGCCCCGCCGGGGCGAGAGGCAGAGGCCCCGCCGGGGCGAGAGGCAGAGGCCGAGGCCCCGCCGGGGCGAGAGGCAGAGGCCGAGGCCCCGCCGGGGCGAGAGGCAGAGGCTGAGGCCCCACCAGGGCGAGAGGCAGAGGCCGAGGCCCCACCAGGGCGAGAGGCAGAGGCCCCACCAGGGCGAGAGGCAGAGGACTCACCAGGGCGAGAGGCCTAGGCCGAGGCCCCACCAGGATAAGACGGTGAGAGGCCGAGGCCCCACCAGGGCGAGAGGTCGAGGCCCCACCAGGGCGAGAGGCTGAGGCCCCACCACAGGGCGAGAGGCCGAGGCCCCACCAGGGTGGGAGGCCGAGGCCCCACCAGGGCGGGAGGCCGAGGCCCCACCAATGCGAGAGGCTGAGAGGCCCAGGCTCTACCAGTGCGAGAAGCCGAGGCCCCACCAGGGTGAGAGGCGGAGGCCAAGGCCCGATCAGGGCGAGAGACAGAGGTTGAGGCCTCGCCAGCCGAGAGGCAGATGCCGAAGCTCCAACAGGGCAAGAGGACGAGGCCCCACCAGGGCGAGAGGCCGAGGCCCCATCAGGGCGAAAGGCAGAGGCCCCACCAGGGCGAAAGGCAGAGGCCCCACCAGGGCGAAAGGCAGAGGCCAAGGCCCCACCAGTGCGAGAGACAGAGGTTGAGGCCTCGCCAGCCGAGAGGCAGATGCCGAAGCTCCAACAGGGCAAGAGGACGAGGCCCCACCAGGGCGAGAGGACGAGGCCCCACCAGGGCGAGAGGCCGAGGCCAAGGCCCCACCAGGGCAAGAGGCCAAAGCCAATGTCCCACCAGGGAAAGAGGTAGAGGCCAAAACCCCACCAGGGCGAGAGGCCGAGGCCAAGGCCCCACCAGGGCGAGAGGCCGAGGCCAAGGCCCCACCAGGGCGAGAGGCCGAGGCCAAGGCCCCACCAGGGCGAGAGGCCAAGGCCCCACCAGGGCGAGAGGCCGAGGCCCCACCAGGGCGAGAGGCCGAGGCCGAGGCCCCACCAGGGCGAGAGGCCGAGAGGCCGAGAGGCCGAGGAAAAGGCCCCACCAGGGAGAGAGGCCGAGGCCCCACCAGGGAGAGAGGCCGAAGCCAAGGCCCTACCTGGGCGAGAGGTAGAGACCAAGGTCCCACAAGGGCGAGAGATAGAGGCCAAGTCCCCACCAGGGTGAGAGGCCGAGGCCCCGCAGCCGAGAGGCAGAGACACCCCAACAGGGCGAGAGGCCGAGGCCCCACCAGGACGAGAGGCCTAGAGGGTGAGAGGTCGAGGCCCCACCAGGACGAGAGGCAGAGGCCCCACCAGGGCGAGAGGCAGAGGCCCCACCAGGGCGAGAGGCAGAGGCCCCACCAGGGCGAGAGGCCGAGGCCCCACCAGGGCGAGAGGCCGAGGCCCCACCAGAGCGAGAGGCCGAGGCCCCACCAGGGTGAGATGGCGAGAGGCCGAGGCCCCACCAGGGCGAGAGGCCGAGGCCCCGTCAGGGTGAGATGGCGAGAGACCGAGGCCCCACCAGGGCGAGAGGCCGAGGCCCCACCAAGGCCCCACCAGGGCGAGAGGCCGAGGCCCCACCAGGGCAAGAGGCAGAGGCCCCACCAGGGCAAGAGGCAGAGGCCCCACCAGGGCGAGAGGCAGAGGCTGATGCCCCACCAGGGCGAGAGGCCGAGGCCCCACGAGGGGAAGAGGGCGAGAGGCCAAGGCCCCTCCAGGGCGGGAGGCAGAGGCCCTCCAGGGCGAGAGGCAGAGGCCGAGGCCCCACCAGGGCGAGAGGCAGAGGCCGAGGCCCCGCCGGGGCGAGAGGCAGAGGCCGAGGCCCCGCCCGGGCGAGAGGCAGAGGCCGAGGCCCCGCCCGGGCGAGAGGCAGAGGCCGAGGCCCCGCCCGGGCGAGAGGCAGAGGCCGATGCCCCGCCCGGGCGAGAGGCAGAGGCCGATGCCCCGCCCGGGCGAGAGGCAGAGGCCGAGGCCCCGCCCGGGCGAGAGGCAGAGGCCGAGGCCCCACCAGGGCGAGAGGCAGAGGCCGAGGCCCCACCAGGGCGAGAGGCAGAGGCCGAGGCCCCACCAGGGCGAGAGGCAGAGGCCGAGGCCCCACCAGGGCGAGAGGCAGAGGCCGAGGCCCCACCAGGGCGAGAGGCCGAGGCCGAGGCCCCACCAGGATAAGACGGTGAGAGGCCGAGGCCCCACCAGGGCGAGAGGTCGAGGCCCCACCAGGGCGAGAGGCCGAGGCCCCACCAGGGCGAGAGGCCGAGGCCGAGGCCCCACCAGGGCGAGAGGCTGAGGAAAAGGCCCCACCAGGGAGAGAGGCCGAGGCCCCACCAGGGAGAGAGGCCGAGGCCCCACCAGGGAGAGAGGCCGAGGCCCCACCAGGGCGAGAGGCCGAGGCCCCACTAGGGCGAGAGGCCGAGGCCCCACCAGGGATAGAGGCCGAGGCCCCACCAGGGCGAGAGGCCGGGGCCACACCAGGGCGAGAGGCCGGGGCCACACCAGGGCGAGAGGCCGGGGCCACACCAGGGCGAGAGGCAAAGGCCCCACCAGGGCGAGAGGCCAAGGCCCCACCAGGGCGAGAGGCAGAGGCCGAGGCCCCACCAGGGCGAGAGGCCGAGGCCCCACCAGGGCGAGAGGCAGAGGCCCGCCAGCCAAGAGGACGAGGCCCCGCCAGCCGAGAGGCCGAGACACCCCAACAGGGCGAGAGGCAGAGACACCCCAACAGGGCGAGAGGCCGATGCCCCACCAGGGCGAGAGGCCGAGAGCCAGAGGCCCCACCAGGGCGAGAGGCCGAGATGTCAAGGCCGAGGCCCCACCAGAGCGAGAGGTCGAGGCCCCACCAAGGCGAGAGGCCAAGGCCCGACCAGGGCGAGAGGCCGAGGCCAATGCTTCACCAGGGCGAGAGGCCAAGGCCCCACCAGGGCGAGAGGCCGAGGCCCCACCAGGGCGAGAGGCCGAGGCCCCACCAAGGCGAGAGGCCGAGGCCCCACCAGGGCGAGAGGCCGAGGCCCCGTCAGGGTGAGATGGCGAGAGGCCGAGGCCCCACCAGGGCGAGAGGCAGAGGCCGAGGCCCCACCAGGGCGAGAGGCAGAGGCCGAGGCCCCACCAGGGCGAGAGGCAGAGGCCGAGGCCCCACCAGGGCGAGAGGCAGAGGCCGAGGCCCCGTCAGGGCGAGAGGCAGAGGCCCCGTCAGGGCGAGAGGCAGAGGCCCCACCAGGGAGAGAGGCAGAGGCCGAGGCCCCACCAGGGAGAGAGGCAGAGGCCGAGGCCCCACCAGGGCGAGAGGCAGAGGCCGAGGCCCCACCAGGGCGAGAGGTAGAGGACTCACCAGGGAGAGAGGCCGAGGCCCCACCAGGGCGAGAGGCCGAGGCCCCACCAGGGCGAGAGGCCGAGGAAAAGGCCCCACCAGGGAGAGAGGCCGAGGCCCCACCAGGGAGAGAGGCCGAGGCCCCACCAGGGAGAGAGGCCGAGGCCCCACCAGGGAGAGAGGCCGAGGCCCCACCAGGGAGAGAGGCCGAGGCCCCACTAGGGCGAGAGGCCGAGGCACCACCAGGGATAGAGGCCGAGGCCCCACCAGGGCGAGAGGCCGGGGCCACACCAGGGCGAGAGGCCGGGGCCACTCCAGGGCGAGAGGCCGGGGCCACACCAGGGCGAGAGGCAAAGGCCCCACCAGGGCGAGAGGCCAAGGCCCCACCAGGGCGAGAGGCAGAGGCCGAGGCCCCACCAGGGCGAGAGGCTGAGGCCGAGGCCCCACCAGGGCGAGAGGCAGAGGCCCGCCAGCCAAGAGGCCGAGGCCCCGCCAGCCGAGAGGCCGAGACACCCCAACAGGGCGAGAGGCAGAGACACCCCAACAGGGCGAGAGGCCGATGCCCCACCAGGGCGAGAGGCCGAGAGCCAGAGGCCCCACCAGGGCGAGAGGCCGAGAGGTCAAGGCCGAGGCCCCACCAGAGCGAGAGGTCGAGGCCCCACCAAGGCGAGAGGCCAAGGCCCGACCAGGGCGAGAGGCCGAGGCCAATGCTTCACCAGGGCGAGAGGCCAAGGCCCCACCAGGGCGAGAGGCCGAGGCCCCACCAGGGCGAGAGGCCGAGGCCCCACCAAGGCGAGAGGCCGAGGCCCCACCAGGGCGAGAGGCCGAGGCCCCACCAGGGCGAGAGGCCGAGGCCCCGTCAGGGTGAGATGGCGAGAGGCCGAGGCCCCACCAGGGCGAGAGGCAGAGGCCGAGGCCCCACCAGGGCGAGAGGCCGAGGCCGAGGCCCCACCAGGGCGAGAGGCCGAGGCCCCGTCAGGGCGAGAGGCAGAGGCCCCACCAGGGAGAGAGGCAGAGGCCGAGGCCCCACCAGGGAGAGAGGCAGAGGCCGAGGCCCCACCAGGGCGAGAGGCAGAGGCCGAGGCCCCACCAGGGCGAGAGGTAGAGGACTCACCAGGGAGAGAGGCCGAGGCCCCACTAGGGCGAGAGGCCGAGGCCCCACCAGGGATAGAGGCCGAGGCCCCACCAGGGCGAGAGGCCGGGGCCCCACCAGGGCGAGAGGCCGGGGCCACACCAGGGCGAGAGGCCGGGGCCACACCAGGGCGAGAGGCCGGGGCCACACCAGGGCGAGAGGCCGGGGACCCACCAGGGCGAGAGGCCAAGGCCCCACCAGGGCGAGAGGCCGAGGCCCCACCAGGGCGAGAGGCAGAGGCCGAGGCCGAGGCCCCACCAGGGCGAGAGGCAGAGGCCGAGGCCCCACCAGGGCGAGAGGCAGAGGCCCGCCAGCCAAGAGGCCGAGGCCCCGCCAGCCAAGAGGCCGAGGCCCCGCCAGCCGAGAGGCCGAGACACCCCAACAGGGCGAGAGGCAGAGACACCCCAACAGGGCGAGAGGCCGAGACACCCCAACAGGGCGAGAGGCCGAGACACCCCAACAGGGCGAGAGGCAGAGGCCGAGAGCCAGAGGCCCCACCAGGGCGAGAGGCCGAGAGGTCAAGGCCGAGGCCCCACCAGAGCGAGAGGTCGAGGCCCCACCAAGGCGAGAGGCCAAGGCCCGACCAGGGCGAGAGGCCGAGGCCAATGCTTCACCAGGGCGAGAGGCCAAGGGCCTACCTGGGCGAGAGGCCAAAGCCAAGGCCCTACCTGGCGAGAGGTAGAGACCAAGGCCCCACAAGGGCGAGAGATAGAGGCCAAGTCCCCACCAGGGCGAGAGGCAGAGGCTGAGGCCCGCCAGCCAAGAGGCCGAGGCCCCGCAGCCGAGAGGCAGAGACACCCCAACAGGGCGAGAGGCCGAGGCCCCACCAGGACGAGAGGCCTAAAGGGTGAGAGGTCGAGGCCCCACCAGGACAAGAGGCAGAGGGCCCCACCAGGGCGAGAGGCAGAGGCCCCACCAGGGCGAGAGGCAGAGGCCCCACCAAGGCGAGAGGCCGAGGCCCGACCAAGGCGAGAGGCCGAGGCCCCGTCAGGGTGAGATGGCGAGAGGCCGAGGCCCCACCAGGGCGAGAGGCAGAGGCCGAGGCCCCACCAGGGCGAGAGGCAGAGGCCGAGGCCCCACCAGGGCGAGAGGCAGAGGCCGAGGCCCCACCAGGGCGAGAGGCCGAGGCCCCGTCAGGGTGAGATGGCGAGAGGCCGAGGCCCCACCAGGGCGAGAGGCCGAGGCCCCACCAGGTCGAGAGGCCGAGACCCCACCAATGCCCCACCAGGGCGAGAGGCCGAGGCCCCACCAGGGCAAGAGGCCGGGGCCCCACCAGGGCAAGAGGCAGAGGCCCCACCAGGGCGAGAGGCCGGGGCCCCACCAGGGCAAGAGGCTGATGCCCCACCAGGGCGAGAGGCCGAGGCCCCACCAGGGGAAGAGGGCGAGAGGCCAAGGCCCCTCCAGGGCGGGAGGCAGAGGCCCTCCAGGGCGAGAGGCAGAGGCCGAGGCCCCACCAGGGCGAGAGGCAGAGGCCCCGCCGGGGTGAGAGGCAGAGGCCCCGCCCGGGCGAGAGGCAGAGGCCCCGCCCGGGCGAGAGGCAGAGGCCCCGCCCGGGCAAGAGGCAGAGGCCGATGCCCCACCAGGGCGAGAGGCAGAGGCCCCACCAGGGAGAAAGGCAGAGGCCGAGGCCCCACCAGGGCGAGAGGCAGAGGCCGAGGCCCCACCAGGGCGAGAGGCAGAGGACTCACCGGGGCGAGAGGCCGAGGCCCCACCAGGATAAGACGGTGAGAGGCCGAGGCCCCACCAGGGCGAGAGGTCGAGGCCCCACCAGGGCGAGAGGCTGAGGCCCCACCACAGGGCGGGAGGCCGAGGCCCCACCAGGGCGGGAGGCCGAGGCCCCACCAGGGCGGGAGGCCGAGGCCCCACCAGGGCGGAAGGCTGAGGCCCCACCAATGCGAGAGGCTGAGAGGCCCAGGCTCTACCAGTGCGAGAAGCCGAGGCCCCACCAGGGTGAGAGGCCGAGGCCAAGGCCCGATCAGGGCGAGAGGCCGAGGACCCACCAGAGTGAAAGGCAGAGGCCCCACCAGGGCGAAAGGCAGAGGCCCCACCAGGGCGAAAGGCAGAGGCCAAGGCCCCACCAGTGCGAGAGACAGAGGTTGAGGCCTCGCCAGCCGAGAGGCAGATGCCGAAGCTCCAACAGGGCAAGAGGACGAGGCTCCAACAGGGCAAGAGGACGAGGCCCCACCAGGGTAAGACGGCGAGAGGTCGAGGCCCCACCAGGGCGAGACACCCCAACAGGGCGAGAGGCCGAGGCCCCACCAATGCGAGAGGCCCAGGCCCCACCAGGGCGAGAGGGCGAGGCTCTACCAGTGCGAGAGGCCAAGGCCCGACCAGGGCGAGAGGCCGAGGCCAAGGCCCGACCAGGGCAAGAGGCCAAAGCCAATGTCCCACCAGGGAAAGAGGTAGAGGCCAAAGCCCCACCAGGGCGAGAGGCAGAGGCCAAAGCCCCACCAGGGCGAGAGGCAGAGGCCAAAGCCCCACCAGGGCGAGAGGCAGAGGCCAAAGCCCCACCAAGGCGAGAGGCAGAGGCCAAAGCCCCACCAAGGCGAGAGGCAGAGGCCAAAGCCCCACCAGGGCGAGAGGCAAAGGTCAAAGCCCCACCAGGGCGAGAGGCAGAGGCCAAAGCCCCACCAGGGCGAGAGGGAGAGGCCAAAGCCCCACCAGGGCGAGAGGCAGAGGCCGAAGCCCCACCAGGGCGAGAGGCAGAGGCCCCACCAGGGCGGGAGGCCGAGGCCCCACCAGGGCGGAAGGCTGAGGCCCCACCAATGCGAGAGGCTGAGAGGCCCAGGCTCTACCAGTGCAAGAAGCCGAGGCCCCACCAGGGTGAGAGGCCGAGGCCAAGGCCCGATCAGGGCGAGAGGCCGAGGCCCCACCAGAGTGAAAGGCAGAGGCCCCACCAGGGCGAAAGGCAGAGGCCCCACCAGGGCGAAAGGCAGAGGCCAAGGCCCCACCAGTGCGAGAGACAGAGGTTGAGGCCTCGCCAGCCGAGAGGCAGATGCCGAAGCTCCAACAGGGCAAGAGGACGAGGCCCCACCAGGGTAAGACGGCGAGAGGTCGAGGCCCCACCAGGGCGAGACACCCCAACAGGGTGAGAGGCCGAGGCCCCACCAATGCGAGAGGCCGAGAGGCCCAGGCCCCACCAGGGCGAGAGGGCGAGGCTCTACCAGTGCGAGAGGCCAAGGCCCGACCAGGGCGAGAGGCCGAGGCCAAGGCCCGACCAGGGCAAGAGGCCAAAGCCAATGTCCCACCAGGGAAAGAGGTAGAGGCCAAAGCCCCACCAGGGCGAGAGGCAAAGGTCAAAGCCCCACCAGGGCGAGAGGCAGAGGCCAAAGCCCCACCAGGGCGAGAGGGAGAGGCCAAAGCCCCACCAGGGCGAGAGGCAGAGGCCGAAGCCCCACCAGGGCGAGAGGCAGAGGCCGAGGCCCCACCAGGGCGAGAGGCAGAGGCCGAGGCCCCACCAGGGCGAGAGGCAGAGGCCGAGGCCCCACCAGGGCGAGAGGGAGAGGCAGAGGCCTCACCAGGGCGAGAGGCCGAGGCCTCACCAGGGCGAGAGGGCGAGACACCCCAACAGGGCGAGAGGCCGAGGCCCCACCAGGGCCTCACCAGGGCGGGAGGCCGAGGCCCCACCAGGGCAGAAGGCTGAGGCCCCACCATTGCGAGAGGCTGAGAGGCCCAGGCCCCACCAGGGCGAGAGGGCGAGGCTCTACCAGTGCGAGAAGCCGAGGCCCCACCAGGGTGAGAGGCCAAGGCCAAGGCCCGATCAGGGCGAGAGACAGAGGCCAAAGCCCCACCGGGGCGAGAGGCAGAGGCCAAGGCCCCACCAGGGCGAGAGGCAGAGGCCAAAGCCCCACCAGGGCGAGAGGCAGAGGCCAAGGCCCCACCAGGGCGAGAGGCCAAGCCCCCACCAAGGCGAGAGGCCAAGGCCCGACCAGGGCGAGAGGCCGAGGCCAATGCTTCACCAGGGCGAGAGGCCGAGGCCAAGGCCCCACCTGGGCGAGAGGTAGAGACCAAAGCCCCACCTGGGCGAGAGGCCAAGGCCCCACCACAGTGAGACCCCCACCAGGGCGAGAGGCCGAGGCCACACCAGAGCGAGAGGCAGAGGCCGAGGCCCCACCAGCCGAGAGGCAGAGACACCCCAAGAGGGCGAGAGGCCGAGGCCCCACCAGGGCGAGGCCGAGGCCCCGCCAGCCGAGAGGCCGAGGCACCCCAACAGGGCGAGAGGCCGAGACACCAGCAGGGCGAGAGGCCGAGGCCCCACCAGGGCAAGAGGCCGAGGCTCCGCCAGGGCAAGACGGCGAGAGGCAGAGGCTCCACCACGGTGAGACCCCCACCAGGGCGAGAGGCCGAGGCCACACCAGCCGAGAGGCAGAGACACCCCAACAGGGCGAGAGGCCAAGGCCTCACCAGGGCGAGAGAGGCCGAGGCCCCACCAGGGCGAGAGGCGCCGAGGCCCCACCAGGGCGAGAGGCGCCGAGGCCCCACCAGGGCGAGAGGCGCCGAGGCCCCACCAGGGCGAGAGGCAGAGACCGAGGCCGAGGCCCCACCAGGGCGAGAGGCAGAGGCCGAGGCCCCACCAGGGCGAGAGGCAGAGGCCGAGGCCCCACCAGGGCGAGAGGCAGAGGCCGAGGCCCCACTAGGGTAAGACGGTGAGAGGCCGAGGCCCCACCAGGGTAAGACGGTGAGAGGCCGAGGCCCCACCAGGGTGAGAGGTCGAGGCCCCACCAGGGCGAGAGGGCGATGCCCAACCAGGGCGAGGCCCCACCAGGGCGAGAGGGCGAGACACCCCAACAGGGCGAGAGGCCGAGGCCAATGCCCCACCAGGGCAAGAGGCCAAGGCCCCACCACAGCGAGACCCCCACACCAGGGCGAAAGGCAGAGGCCCCACCAGGGCGAAAGGCAGAGGCCAAGGCCCCACCAGGGCGAGAGGCCGAGGCCAAGGCCCGACCAGGGAAAGAGGTAGAGGCCAAAGCCCCACCAGGGCGAGAGGCAGAGGCCAAAGCCCCACCAGGGCGAGAGGCAGAGGCCAAAGCCCCACCAAGGCGAGAGGCAGAGGCCAAAGCCCCACCAGGGCGAGAGGCAGAGGCCAAAGCCCCACCAGGGCGAGAGGCAAAGGTCAAAGCCCCACCAGGGCGAGAGGCAGAGGCCAAAGCCCCACCAGGGCGAGAGGGAGAGGCCAAAGCCCCACCAGGGCGAGAGGCAGAGGCCGAAGCCCCACCAGGGCGAGAGGCAGAGGCCGAGGCCCCACCAGGGCGAGAGGCAGAGGCCGAGGCCCCACCAGGGCGAGAGGGAGAGGCAGAGGCCTCACCAGGGCGAGAGGGCGAGACACCCCAACAGGGCGAGAGGCCGAGGCCCCACCAGGGCCTCACCAGGGCGGGAGGCCGAGGCCCCACCATTGCGAGAGGCTGAGAGGCCCAGGCCCCACCAGGGCGAGAGGGCGAGGCTCTACCAGTGCGAGAAGCCGAGGCCCCACCAGGGTGAGAGGCCAAGGCCCGATCAGGGCGAGAGGCCGAGGCCAATGCCCCACCAGGGCGAGAGGGAGAGGCCGAGGCCCCACCAGGGCGAGAGAGGCCGAGGCCCCACCAGGGCGAGAGAGGCCGAGGCCCCACCAGGGCGAGAGAGGCCGAGGCCCCACCAGGGCGAGAGAGGCCGAAGCCCCACCAGGGCGAGAGAGGCCGAGGCCCCACCAGGGCGAGAGAGGCCGAGGCCCCACCAGGGCGAGAGAGGCCGAGGGCCCCACCAGGGCGAGAGGCAGAGGCTGAGGCCCGCCAGCCGAGAGGCCGAGATACCCCAACAGGGCGAGAGACCAAGACACCACAACAGGGCGAGAGGCCAAGACACCCCAACAGGGCGAGAGGCCGATGCCCCACCAGGGCGAGAGGCAGAGGCCCCACCAGGGCGAGAGGCAGAGGCCCCACCAGGGCGAGAGGCAGAGGCCCCACCAGGGCGAGAGGCAGAGGCCGAGGCCCCACCAGGGCGAGAGGCAGAGGCCGAGGCCTCACCAGGGCGAGAGGCAGAGGCCGAGGCCCCACCAGGGCGAGAGGCAGAGGCCGAGGCCCCACCAGGGCGAGAGGCAGAGGCCGAGGCCCCACCAGGGTGAGAGGCCGAGGCCCCACTAGGGTAAGACGGTGAGAGGCCGAGGCCCCACCAGGGTAAGACGGCAGAGGCCGAGGCCCCACCAGGGCGAGAGGCCGAGGCCCCACCAGGGCGAGAGGGCGAGGCCCCACCAGGGCGAGGCCCCACCAGGGCGAGAAGGCGAGACACCCCAACAGGGCGAGAGGCCGAGGCCAATGCCCCACCAGGGCGAGAGGCCAAGGCCCCACCACGGTGAGACCCCCACCAGGGCGAAAGGCAGAGGCCCCACCAGGGCGAAAGGCAGAGGCCAAGGCCCCACCAGTGCGAGAGGCAGAGGTTGAGGCCTTGCCAGCCGAGAGGCAGATGCCGAAGCTCCAACAGGGCAGGAGGACGAGGCCCCACCAGTGCGAGACATCCCAACAGGGCGAGAGGCCAAGGCCCCACCAGGACGGGAGGCCGAGGCCCCACCAGGACGGGAGGCCGAGGCCCCACCAGGGCGAGAGGGCGAGGCTCTACCAGGGCGAGAGGCCGAGGCCCCACCAGGGCAAGAGGCCGAGACCCGACCAGGGCAAGAGGCCGAGGCCAAGGTCCCACCAGGGAAAGAGGCCGAGGCCAAGGCCCCACCGGGGCGAGAGGCAGAGGCCAAAGCCCCACCGGGGCGAGAGGCAGAGGCCAAAGCCCCACCGGGGCGAGAGGTAGAGGCCAAGGCCCCACCAGGGCGAGAGGCAGAGGCCAAAGCCCCACCAGGGCGAGAGGCAGAGGCCAAGGCCCCACCAGGGCGAGAGGCCAAGCCCCCACCAAGGCGAGAGGCCAAGGCCCGACCAGGGCGAGAGGCCGAGGCCAATGCTTCACCAGGGCGAGAGGCCGAGGCCAAGGCCCCACCTGGGCGAGAGGTAGAGACCAAAGCCCCACCTGGGCGAGGTGTAGAGGCCAAGGCCCCACCAGGGCGAGAGGCCAAGGCCCCACCACAGTGAGACCCCCACCAGGGCGAGAGGCCGAGGCCACACCAGAGCGAGAGGCAGAGGCCGAGGCCCCACCAGCCGAGAGGCAGAGACACCCCAAGAGGGCGAGAGGCCGAGGCCCCACCAGGGCGAGGCCGAGGCCCCGCCAGCCGAGAGGCCGAGGCACCCCAACAGGGCGAGTGGCCGAGACACCAGCAGGGCGAGAGGCCGAGGCCCCACCAGGGCAAGAGGCCGAGGCTCCGCCAGGGCAAGACGGCGAGAGGCAGAGGCTCCACCACGGTGAGACCCCCACCAGGGCGAGGGGCCGAGGCCACACCAGCCGAGAGGCAGAGACAACCCAACAGGGCGAGAGGCCAAGGCCCCACCAGGGTGAGAGAGGCTGAGGCCTCACCAGGGCGAGAGAGGCCGAGGCCCCACCAGGGCGAGAGGCGCCGAGGCCCCACCAGGGCGAGAGGCAGAGGCCGAGGCCACACCAGGGCGAGAGGCAGAGGCCGAGGCCCCACCAGGGCGAGAGGCAGAGGCCGAGGCCCCACCAGGGCGAGAGGCCGAGGCCCCACTAGGGTAAGACGGTGAGAGGCCGAGGCCCCACCAGGGTGAGAGGTCGAGGCCCCACCAGGGTGAGAGGTCGAGGCCCCACCAGGGCGAGAGGGCGATGCCCAACCAGGGCGAGGCCCCACCAGGGCGAGAGGGCGAGACACCCCAACAGGGCGAGAGGCCGAGGCCAATGCCCCACCAGGGTAAGAGGCCAAGGCCCCACCACGGTGAGACCCCCACACCAGGGCGAAAGGCAGAGGCCCCACCAGGGCGAAAGGCAGAGGCCAAGGCCCCACCAGTGCGAGAGGCAGAGGTTGAGGCCTCGCCAGCCGAGAGGCAGATGCCGAAGCTCCAACAGGGCAGGAGGACGAGGCCCCACCAGTGCGAGACACCCCAACAGGGCGAGAGGCCAAGGCCCCACCAGGACGGGAGGCCAAGGCCCCACCAGGACGGGAGGCCGAGGCCCCACCAGGGCGAGAGGGCGAGGCTCTACCAGGGCGAGAGGCCGAGGCCCCACCAGGGTGAGAGGCCGAGGCCCCACCAGGGTGAGAGGCCGAGGCCAAGGCCCCACCAGGGTGAGAGGCCGAGGCCAAGACCCGACCAGGGCAAGAGGCCAAGACCCGACCAGGGCAAGAGGCCGAGGCCAAGGCCCCACCAGGGAAAGAGGCCGAGGCCAAGGCCCCACCAGGGAGAGAGGCCGAGGCCAAGGCCCCACCAGGGCGAGAGGCAGAGGCCAAAGCCCCACCAGGGCGAGAGGCAGAGGCCAAAGCCCCACCAGGGCGAGAGGCAGAGGCCAAAGCCCCACCAGGGCGAGAGGCAGAAGCCAAAGCCCCACCAGGGGCGAGAGGCAGAAGCCAAAGCCCCACCAGGGGCGAGAGGCAGAGGCCAAAGCCCCACCAGGGCGAGAGGCAGAGGCCAAAGCCCCACCAGGGCGAGAGGCAGAGGCCAAGGCCCCACCAGGGCGAGAGGCAGAGGCCAAGGCCCCACCAGGGCGAGAGGGAGAGGCCGAGGCCCCACCAGGGTGAGAGAGGCCGAGGCCCCACCAGGGCGAGAGAGGCCGAGGCCCCACCAGGGCGAGAGAGGCCGAGGCCCCACCAGGGCGAGAGAGGCCGAAGCCCCACCAGGGCGAGAGAGGCCGAAGCCCCACCAGGGCGAGAGAGGCCGAGGCCCCACCAGGGCGAGAGAGGCCGAGGCCCAACCAGGGCGAGAGGCAGAGGCTGAGGCCCGCCAGCCGAGAGGCCGAGATACCCCAACAGGGCGAGAGACCAAGACACCACAACAGGGCGAGAGGCCAAGACACCCCAACAGGGCGAGAGGCCGATGCCCCACCAGGGCGAGAGGCAGAGGCCCCACCAGGGCGAGAGGCAGAGGCCCCACCAGGGCGAGAGGCAGAGGCCGAGGCCCCACCAGGGCGAGAGGCAGAGGCCGAGGCCTCACCAGGGCGAGAGGCAGAGGCCGAGGCCCCACCAGGGCGAGAGGCAGAGGCCGAGGCCCCACCAGGGCGAGAGGCAGAGGCCGAGGCCCCACCAGGGTGAGAGGCCGAGGCCCCACTAGGGTAAGACGGTGAGAGGCCGAGGCCCCACCAGGGTAAGACGGCAGAGGCCGAGGCCCCACCAGGGCGAGAGGGCGAGGCCCCACCAGGGCGAGAGGCCGAGGCCCCACCAGGGCGAGAGGCCGAGGCCCCACCAGGGCGAGAGGGCGAGGCCCCACCAGGGTGAGGCCCCACCAGGGCGAGAAGGCGAGACACCCCAACAGGGCGAGAGGCCGAGGCCAATGCCCCACCAGGGCGAGAGGCCAAGGCCCCACCACGGTGAGACCCCCACCAGGGCGAAAGGCAGAGGCCCCACCAGGGCGAAAGGCAGAGGCCAAGGCCCCACCAGTGCGAGAGGCAGAGGTTGAGGCCTCGCCAGCCGAGAGGCAGATGCCGAAGCTCCAACAGGGCAGGAGGACGAGGCCCCACCAGTGCGAGACACCCCAACAGGGCGAGAGGCCAAGGCCCCACCAGGACGGGAGGCCGAGGCCCCACCAGGACGGGAGGCCGAGGCCCCACCAGGGCGAGAGGGCGAGGCTCTACCAGGGCGAGAGGCCGAGGCCCCACCAGGGCAAGAGGCCGAGGCCAAGACCCGACCAGGGCAAGAGGCCAAGGTCCCACCAGGGAAAGAGGCCGAGGCCAAGGCCCCACCAGGGCGAGAGGCAGAGGCCAAAGCCCCACCAGGGCGAGAGGCAGAGGCCAAAGCCCCACCAGGGCGAGAGGCAGAGGCCAAAGCCCCACCGGGGCGAGAGGCAGAGGCCAAAGCCCCACCGGGGCGAGAGGCAGAGGCCAAAGCCCCACCGGGGCGAGAGGCAGAGGTCAAAGCCCCACCGGGAAGAGAGGCAGAGGCCAAAGCCCCACCGGGGCGAGAGGCAGAGGCCAAAGCCCCACCGGGGCGAGAGGCAGAGGCTAAGGCCCCACCAGGGCGAGAGGCAGAGGCCAAAGCCCCACCAGGGCGAGAGGCAGAGGCCAAGGCCCCACCAGGGCGAGAGGCCAAGCCCCCACCAAGGCGAGAGGCCAAGGCCCGACCAGGGCGAGAGGCCGAGGCCAATGCTTCACCAGGGCGAGAGGCCGAGGCCAAGGCCCCACCTGGGCGAGAGGTAGAGACCAAAGCCCCACCTGGGCGAGAGGCCAAGGCCCCACCACAGTGAGACCCCCACCAGGGCGAGAGGCCGAGGCCACACCAGAGCGAGAGGCAGAGGCCGAGGCCCCACCAGCCGAGAGGCAGAGACACCCCAAGAGGGCGAGAGGCCGAGGCCCCACCAGGGCGAGGCCGAGGCCCCGCCAGCCGAGAGGCCGAGGCACCCCAACAGGGCGAGAGGCCGAGACACCAGCAGGGCGAGAGGCCGAGGCCCCACCAGGGCAAGAGGCCGAGGCTCCGCCAGGGCAAGACGGCGAGAGGCAGAGGCTCCACCACGGTGAGACCCCCACCAGGGCGAGAGGCCGAGGCCACACCAGCCGAGAGGCAGAGACACCCCAACAGGGCGAGAGGCCAAGGCCCCACCAGGGTGAGAGAGGCTGAGGCCTCACCAGGGCGAGAGAGGCCGAGGCCCCACCAGGGCGAGAGGCGCCGAGGCCCCACCAGGGCGAGAGGCGCCGAGGCCCCACCAGGGCGAGAGGCAGAGACCGAGGCCGAGGCCCCACCAGGGCGAGAGGCAGAGGCCGAGGCCCCACCAGGGCGAGAGGCAGAGGCCGAGGCCCCACTAGGGTAAGACGGTGAGAGGCCGAGCCCCCACCAGGGTAAGACGGTGAGAGGCCGAGGCCCCACCAGGGTGAGAGGTCGAGGCCCCACCAGGGCGAGAGGGCGATGCCCAACCAGGGCGAGGCCCCACCAGGGCGAGAGGGCGAGACACCCCAACAGGGCGAGAGGCCGAGGCCAATGCCCCACCAGGGCAAGAGGCCAAGGCCCCACCACGGCGAGACCCCCACACCAGGGCGAAAGGCAGAGGCCCCACCAGGGCGAAAGGCAGAGGCCAAGGCCCCACCAGGGCGAGAGGCCGAGGCCAAGGCCCGACCAGGGAAAGAGGTAGAGGCCAAAGCCCCACCAGGGCGAGAGGCAGAGGCCAAAGCCCCACCAGGGCGAGAGGCAGAGGCCAAAGCCCCACCAAGGCGAGAGGCAGAGGCCAAAGCCCCACCAGGGCGAGAGGCAGAGGCCAAAGCCCCACCAGGGCGAGAGGCAAAGGTCAAAGCCCCACCAGGGCGAGAGGCAGAGGCCAAAGCCCCACCAGGGCGAGAGGGAGAGGCCAAAGCCCCACCAGGGCGAGAGGCAGAGGCCGAAGCCCCACCAGGGCGAGAGGCAGAGGCCAAGGCCCCACCAGGGCGAGAGGCAGAGGCCGAGGCCCCACCAGGGCGAGAGGGAGAGGCAGAGGCCTCACCAGGGCGAGAGGCCGAGGCCTCACCAGGGCGAGAGGGCGAGACACCCCAACAGGGCGAGAGGCCGAGGCCCCACCAGGGCCTCACCAGGGCGGGAGGCCGAGGCCCCACCATTGCGAGAGGCTGAGAGGCCCAGGCCCCACCAGGGCGAGAGGGCGAGGCTCTACCAGTGCGAGAAGCCGAGGCCCCACCAGGGTGAGAGGCCGAGGCCCATGCCCCACCAGGGCGAGAGGGAGAGGCCGAGGCCCCACCAGGGCGAGAGAGGCCGAGGCCCCACCAGGGCGAGAGAGGCCGAGGCCCCACCAGGGCGAGAGAGGCCGAGGCCCCACCAGGGCGAGAGAGGCCGAAGCCCCACCAGGGCGAGAGAGGCCGAGGCCCCACCAGGGCGAGAGAGGCCGAGGCCCCACCAGGGCGAGAGAGGCCGAGGGCCCCACCAGGGCGAGAGGCAGAGGCTGAGGCCCGCCAGCCGAGAGGCCGAGATACCCCAACAAGGCGAGAGACCAAGACACCACAACAGGGCGAGAGGCCAAGACACCCCAACAGGGCGAGAGGCCGATGCCCCACCAGGGCGAGAGGCAGAGGCCCCACCAGGGCGAGAGGCAGAGGCCCCACCAGGGCGAGAGGCAGAGGCCCCACCAGGGCGAGAGGCAGAGGCCGAGGCCCCACCAGGGCGAGAGGCAGAGGCCGAGGCCTCACCAGGGCGAGAGGCAGAGGCCGAGGCCCCACCAGGGCGAGAGGCAGAGGCCGAGGCCCCACCAGGGTGAGAGGCCGAGGCCCCACTAGGGTAAGACGGTGAGAGGCCGAGGCCCCACCAGGGTAAGACGGCAGAGGCCGAGGCCCCACCAGGGCGAGAGGGCGAGGCCCCACCAGGGCGAGAGGCCGAGGCCCCACCAGGGCGAGAGGCCGAGGCCCCACCAGGGCGAGAGGGCGAGGCCCCACCAGGGCGAGGCCCCACCAGGGCGAGAAGGCGAGACACCCCAACAGGGCGAGAGGCCGAGGCCAATGCCCCACCAGGGCGAGAGGCCAAGGCCCCACCACGGTGAGACCCCCACCAGGGCGAAAGGCAGAGGCCCCACCAGGGCGAAAGGCAGAGGCCAAGGCCCCACCAGTGCGAGAGGCAGAGGTTGAGGCCTTGCCAGCCGAGAGGCAGATGCCGAAGCTCCAACAGGGCAGGAGGACGAGGCCCCACCAGTGCTAGACATCCCGACAGGGCGAGAGGCCAAGGCCCCACCAGGACGGGAGGCCGAGGCCCCACCAGGACGGGAGGCCGAGGCCCCACCAGGGCGAGAGGGCGAGGCTCTACCAGGGCGAGAGGCCGAGGCCCCACCAGGGCAAGAGGCCGAGGCCAAGACCCGACCAGGGCAAGAGGCCGAGGCCAAGGTCCCACCAGGGAAAGAGGCCGAGGCCAAGGCCCCACCGGGGCGAGAGGCAGAGGCCAAAGCCCCACCGGGGCGAGAGGCAGAGGCCAAAGCCCCACCGGGGCGAGAGGCAGAGGCCAAAACCCCACCGGGGCGAGAGGTAGAGGCCAAGGCCCCACCAGGGCGAGAGGCAGAGGCCAAAGCCCCACCAGGGCGAGAGGCAGAGGCCAAGGCCCCACCAGGGCGAGAGGCCAAGCCCCCACCAAGGCGAGAGGCCAAGGCCCGACCAGGGCGAGAGGCCGAGGCCAATGCTTCACCAGGGCGAGAGGCCGAGGCCAAGGCCCCACCTGGGCGAGAGGTAGAGACCAAAGCCCCACCTGGGCGAGGTGTAGAGGCCAAGGCCCCACCAGGGCGAGAGGCCAAGGCCCCACCAGGGCGAGAGGCCAAGGCTCCACCACAGTGAGACCCCCACCAGGGCGAGAGGCCGAGGCCACACCAGAGCGAGAGGCAGAGGCCGAGGCCCCACCAGCCGAGAGGCAGAGACACCCCAAGAGGGCGAGAGGCCGAGGCCCCACCAGGGCGAGGCCGAGGCCCCGCCAGCCGAGAGGCCGAGGCACCCCAACAGGGCGAGTGGCCGAGACACCAGCAGGGCGAGAGGCCGAGGCCCCACCAGGGCAAGAGGCCGAGGCTCCGCCAGGGCAAGACGGCGAGAGGCAGAGGCTCCACCACGGTGAGACCCCCACCAGGGCGAGGGGCCGAGGCCACACCAGCCGAGAGGCAGAGACAACCCAACAGGGCGAGAGGCCAAGGCCCCACCAGGGTGAGAGAGGCTGAGGCCTCACCAGGGCGAGAGAGGCCGAGGCCTCACCAGGGCGAGAGAGGCCGAGGCCCCACCAGGGCGAGAGGCGCCGAGGCCCCACCAGGGCGAGAGGCAGAGGCCGAGGCCGAGGCCACACCAGGGCGAGAGGCAGAGGCCGAGGCCCCACCAGGGCGAGAGGCCGAGGCCCCACCAGGGTGAGAGGTCGAGGCCCCACCAGGGTGAGAGGTCGAGGCCCCACCAGGGCGAGAGGGCGATGCCCAACCAGGGCGAGGCCCCACCAGGGCGAGAGGGCGAGACACCCCAACAGGGCGAGAGGCCGAGGCCAATGCCCCACCAGGGTAAGAGGCCAAGGCCCCACCACGGTGAGACCCCCACACCAGGGCGAAAGGCAGAGGCCCCACCAGGGCGAAAGGCAGAGGCCAAGGCCCCACCAGTGCGAGAGGCAGAGGTTGAGGCCTCGCCAGCCGAGAGGCAGATGCCGAAGCTCCAACAGGGCAGGAGGACGAGGCCCCACCAGTGCGAGACACCCCAACAGGGCGAGAGGCCAAGGCCCCACCAGGACGGGAGGCCAAGGCCCCACCAGGAGGGAGGCCGAGGCCCCACCAGGGCGAGAGGGCGAGGCTCTACCAGGGCGAGAGGCCGAGGCCCCACCAGGGTGAGAGGCCGAGGCCCCACCAGGGTGAGAGGCCGAGGCCAAGGCCCCACCAGGGTGAGAGGCCGAGGCCAAGACCCGACCAGGGCAAGAGGCCAAGACCCGACCAGGGCAAGAGGCCGAGGCCAAGGCCCCACCAGGGAAAGAGGCCGAGGCCAAGGCCCCACCAGGGAAAGAGGCCGAGGCCAAGGCCCCACCAGGGCGAGAGGCAGAGGCCAAAGCCCCACCAGGGCGAGAGGCAGAGGCCAAAGCCCCACCAGGGCGAGAGGCAGAGGCCAAAGCCCCACCAGGGCGAGAGGCAGAAGCCAAAGCCCCACCAGGGGCGAGAGGCAGAAGCCAAAGCCCCACCAGGGGCGAGAGGCAGAGGCCAAAGCCCCACCAGGGCGAGAGGCAGAGGCCAAAGCCCCACCAGGGCGAGAGGCAGAGGCCAAAGCCCCACCAGGGCGAGAGGCAGAGGCCAAGGCCCCACCAGGGCGAGAGGCAGAGGCCAAGGCCCCACCAGGGCGAGAGGCAGAGGCCAAGGCCCCACCAGGGCGAGAGGCCAAGCCCCCACCAAGGCGAGAGGCCAAGGCCCGACCAGGGCGAGAGGCCGAGGCCAATGCTCCACCTGGGCGAGAGGCAGAGACCAAGGCCCCACAAGGGCGAGAGGTAGAGGCCGAGGCCCCACCAGGGCGAGAGGCTGGAGCCCCAACAGGGCGAGAGGCCAAGGTCCCACCACAGTGAGACCCCCACCAGGGCGAGAGGCCGAGGCCACACCAGAGCGAGAGGCAGAGGCCGAGGCCCCACCAGCCGAGAGGCAGAGACACCCCAAGAGGGCGAGAGGCCGAATCCCCACCAGGGCGAGGCAGAGAACCCACCAGCCAAGAGGCCGAGACACCCCAACAGGGCGAGAGGCCGAGACACCAGCAGGGCGAGAGGCCGAGACACCAGCAGGGCGAGAGGCCGAGGCTCCGCCAGGGCAAGACGGCGAGAGGCCGAGGCCACACCAGCCGCGAGGCAGAGACACCCCAACAGGGCGAGAGGCCAAGGCCCCACCAGGGCGAGAGGCCGAGGCCCCACCAGGGCGGGAGGCCTAGAGGGTGAGAGGTCGAGGCCCCACCAGAGCGAGAGGTCGAGGCCCCACCAGGGCGAGAGGCCGAGGTTCAAGCAGGGCGAGAGGCCGAGGCCCCACCAAGGCGAGAGGCCGAGGCCGAGGCCCCACCAGGGCGAGAGGCCGAGGCCGATGCCCCACCAGGGCGAGAGGCAGAGGCCGATGCCCCACAAGGGCGAGAGGGGCCGATGCCCCACAAGGGCGAGAGGCAGAAGCAGAGGCCCCACAAGGGCGAGAGGCAGAAGCCGAGGCCCCACCAGGGCGAGAGGCAGAGGCCGAGGCCCCACCAGGGCGAGAGGCAGAGGGCCAGGCCCCACCAGGGCGAGAGGCAGAGGGCCAGGCCCCACCAGGGCGAGAGGCAGAGGGCCAGGCCCCACCAGGGCGAGAGGCAGAGGGGCCAGGCCCCACCAGGGCGAGAGGCAGAGGGCCAGGGCCCCACCAGGGCGAGAGGCAGAGGGCCAGGGCCCCACCAGGGCAAGAGGCCAGGGCCCCACCAGGGCAAGAGGCAGAGGCCGATGCCCCACCAGGGCGAGAGGCAGAGGCCGATGCTCCACCAGGGCGAGAGGCAGAGGCCGATGCCCCACCAGGGCGAGAGGCAGAGGCCCCACCAGGGCAAGAGGGCGAGAGGCCAAGGCCCCTCCAGGGCGAGAGGCAGAGGTCCCCCCCAGGGCGAGAGGCAGAGGCCCCACCAGTAATATATGCAAATATACAATTTGAAAGCAATGTGTTTGGCAAGCTGGAGAGTACCATGGATGATACCAAGACTCACCCTCTGACTCTAAAGAAAGCTATATAATGTCTAAAAGATCCAGTTCAAGCACCAAACTCAGAGGTCTTAAATTGCCAGCAGTTTATGCCTCAAATAAATACTGGTTGTATTTTGATGTTCCAATCAATATGTAATTCACATTTCAATTCAATGTTTTATGTGGCTTTATTAAACCTAATCCTCAACATACATAGGTTCTATTTCTTCCAACTGAACAAGCTCAAGTAAAGAAATTGACACAGTATCTGTAGATCACTTTCCTAATCTGCAACAAATACAAGTTGAACAAATACAAGCTGAATAGCTTGCACTTGAATTAACTTGATATTTAGAACATCCACCCTAAGAAATAAAATGTAGCCTGTGTTCCTGATAAGACTGTCTGTCATTTGAAATGCTTATGTACAACCAGTGGAGTGTTCCTAGCTTCTAAATTGGAGGAACCTCTTTCAGGCTCCCTCCAATGGCTTTCCTCACGGGCGCCCACGAGGAAAGCCCTAAATATTAAGTTCAAGCTATTCGGTGCAGATTAGGAAAGTGATCTACAGATATGTCTCAATGTAGCCCGGATGAAAACTTGTTATAGGTTGAAACACTGGTTGGCTTTTTCTTTGCTTGTTCAGTTAGAAATAATGGAACTTTATCTTTTGTATGTTGAGTTAGAGTGAACAATCTGTTTTAAGTGGTTGTTTTAATAAAACCTCGAAACATTATTGGCATTTGAATTCAATATTGAAGGGACATCAAAATGCAACTAGTATTTCAGGCATACACTGCTGCAATTCAAGACTTATAGGTTTGGTGCTGGAACTAGGTCTTTTAGACTGTCTACAAGAAGGATAGGCAAGGAAGAAAGAATGCGATAAACAAAAATGGACATGGAAAGGAGACTAGGAAGCGGGAATAGGCCATAGAATAGGCACTATAAAGAGACTGGTACTATGAAAAGGGAATATGATTAAGAGGAATGTTCAACAAATTTCACCTGCTTAATATATCAGTCAAAATAGAATGGACCCAGGAACAGGCTATATCCCAACTAGATTACTGCAACAGCATGTGTGTGTTTATAAGCCACTCCAAGAAAAATATCCATATCCTACTTATGTCTCTCATGCGATCTTCTGCCTCAAACATAGGGACTAGCTTTTATTGCTTTAGATCATAAATGCCATGGATGGGGCAACAAAAAATCTGAGACACCCCACCAGAGCGAGAGGCCGAGGCCCGACCAGGGAGAGAGGCCGAGGCCCGACCAGGGCGAGAGGCAGAGGCCAAGGCCCCACCAAGACGAGAGGCAGAGGCCAAGGCCCCACCAGGACGAGAGGCAGAGGCCAAGGCCCCACCAGGACGAGAGGCAGAGGCCAAGGCCCCACCAGGACAAGAGGCAGAGGCCAAGGCCCCACCAGGACGAGAGGCAGAGGCCAAGGCCCCACCAGGGCGAGAGGCCGAGGCCCCGTCAGGGTGAGATGGCGAGAGGCCGAGGCCCCACCAGGGCGAGAGGCCGAGGCCCCACCAGGTCGAGAGGCCGAGGCCCCACCAAGGCCCCACCAGGGCGAGAGGCCGAGGCCCCACCAGGGCAAGAGGCCGAGGCCCCACCAGGGCGAGAGGCAGAGGCCCCACCAGGGCGAGAGGCAGAGGCTGATGCCCCACCAGGGCGAGAGGCCGAGGCCCCACCAGCGGAAGAGGGCGAGAGGCCAAGGCCCCTCCAGGGCGAGAGGCAGAGGCCGAGGCCCCGCCGGGGCGAGAGGCAGAGGCCGAGGCCCCGCCGGGGCGAGAGGCAGAGGCCGAGGCCCCGCCGGGGCGAGAGGCAGAGGCCGAGGCCCCGCCGGGGCGAGAGGCAGAGGCCGAGGCCCCACCAGGGCGAGAGGCAGAGGCCCCACCAGGGCGAGAGGCAGAGGACTCACCAGGGCGAGAGGCCGAGGCCGAGGCCCCACCAGGATAAGACGGTGAGAGGCCGAGGCCCCACCAGGGCGAGAGGTCGAGGCCCCACCAGGGCGAGAGGCTGAGGCCCCACCACAGGGCGAGAGGCCGAGGCCCCACCAGGGCGAGAGGCTGAGGCCCCATCAGGGCGAAAGGCAGAGGCCCCACCAGGGCGAAAGGCAGAGGCCCCACCAGGGCGAAAGGCAGAGGCCAAGGCCCCACCAGTGCGAGAGACAGAGGTTGAGGCCTCGCCAGCCGAGAGGCAGATGCCGAAGCTCCAACAGGGCAAGAGGACGAGGCCCCACCAGGGTAAGACGGCGAGAGGTCGAGGCCCCACCAGGGCGAGACACCCCAACAGGGCGAGAGGCCGAGGCCCCACCAATGCGAGAGGCCCAGGCCCCACCAGGGCGAGAGGGCGAGGCTCTACCAGTGCGAGAGGCCAAGGCCCGACCAGGGCGAGAGGCCGAGGCCAAGGCCCGACCAGGGCAAGAGGCCAAAGCCAATGTCCCACCAGGGAAAGAGGTAGAGGCCAAAGCCCCACCAGGGCGAGAGGCAGAGGCCAAAGCCCCACCAGGGCGAGAGGCAGAGGCCAAAGCCCCACCAGGGCGAGAGGCAGAGGCCAAAGCCCCACCAAGGCGAGAGGCAGAGGCCAAAGCCCCCACCAGGGCGAGAGGCAAAGGTCAAAGCCCCACCAGGGCGAGAGGCAGAGGCCAAAGCCCCACCAGGGCGAGAGGGAGAGGCCAAAGCCCCACCAGGGCGAGAGGCAGAGGCCGAAGCCCCACCAGGGCGAGAGGCAGAGGCCCCACCAGGGCGGGAGGCCGAGGCCCCACCAGGGCGGAAGGCTGAGGCCCCACCAATGCGAGAGGCTGAGAGGCCCAGGCTCTACCAGTGCGAGAAGCCGAGGCCCCACCAGGGTGAGAGGCCGAGGCCAAGGCCCGATCAGGGCGAGAGGCCGAGGCCCCACCAGAGTGAAAGGCAGAGGCCCCACCAGGGCGAAAGGCAGAGGCCCCACCAGGGCGAAAGGCAGAGGCCAAGGCCCCACCAGTGCGAGAGACAGAGGTTGAGGCCTCGCCAGCCGAGAGGCAGATGCCGAAGCTCCAACAGGGCAAGAGGACGAGGCCCCACCAGGGTAAGACGGCGAGAGGTCGAGGCCCCACCAGGGCGAGACACCCCAACAGGGCGAGAGGCCGAGGCCCCACCAATGCGAGAGGCCGAGAGGCCCAGGCCCCACCAGGGCGAGAGGGCGAGGCTCTACCAGTGCGAGAGGCCAAGGCCCGACCAGGGCGAGAGGCCGAGGCCAAGGCCCGACCAGGGCAAGAGGCCAAAGCCAATGTCCCACCAGGGAAAGAGGTAGAGGCCAAAGCCCCACCAGGGCGAGAGGCAGAGGCCAAAGCCCCACCAGGGCGAGAGGCAGAGGCCAAAGCCCCACCAGGGCGAGAGGCAGAGGCCAAAGCCCCACCAAGGCGAGAGGCAGAGGCCAAAGCCCCACCAAGGCGAGAGGCAGAGGCCAAAGCCCCACCAGGGCGAGAGGCAAAGGTCAAAGCCCCACCAGGGCGAGAGGGAGAGGCCAAAGCCCCACCAGGGCGAGAGGGAGAGGCCAAAGCCCCACCAGGGCGAGAGGCAGAGGCCGAAGCCCCACCAGGGCGAGAGGCAGAGGCCGAGGCCCCACCATGGCGAGAGGCAGAGGCCGAGGCCCCACCAGGGCGAGAGGCAGAGGCCGAGGCCCCACCAGGGCGAGAGGGAGAGGCAGAGGCCTCACCAGGGCGAGAGGCCGAGGCCTCACCAGGGCGAGAGGGCGAGACACCCCAACAGGGCGAGAGGCCGAGGCCCCACCAGGGCCTCACCAGGGCGGGAGGCCGAGGCCCCACCAGGGCAGAAGGCTGAGGCCCCACCATTGCGAGAGGCTGAGAGGCCCAGGCCCCACCAGGGCGAGAGGGCGAGGCTCTACCAGTGCGAGAAGCCGAGGCCCCACCAGGGTGAGAGGCCAAGGCCAAGGCCCGATCAGGGCGAGAGGCCGAGGCCAATGCCCCACCAGGGCGAGAGGGAGAGGCCGAGGCCCCACCAGGGTGAGAGAGGCCGAGGCCCCACCAGGGCGAGAGAGGCCGAGGCCCCACCAGGGCGAGAGAGGCCGAGGCCCCACCAGGGCGAGAGAGGCCGAGGCCCCACCAGGGCGAGAGAGGCCGAAGCCCCACCAGGGCGAGAGAGGCCGAAGCCCCACCAGGGCGAGAGAGGCCGAGGCCCCACCAGGGCGAGAGGCCGAGGCCCCACCAGGGCGAGAGGGCGAGGCCCCACCAGGGCGAGAGGGCGAGGCCCCACCAGGGTGAGGCCCCACCAGGGCGAGAAGGCGAGACACCCCAACAGGGCGAGAGGCCGAGGCCAATGCCCCACCAGGGCGAGAGGCCAAGGCCCCACCACGGTGAGACCCCCACCAGGGCGAAAGGCAGAGGCCCCACCAGGGCGAAAGGCAGAGGCCAAGGCCCCACCAGTGCGAGAGGCAGAGGTTGAGGCCTCGCCAGCCGAGAGGCAGATGCCGAAGCTCCAACAGGGCAGGAGGACGAGGCCCCACCAGTGCGAGACACCCCAACAGGGCGAGAGGCCAAGGCCCCACCAGGACGGGAGGCCGAGGCCCCACCAGGACGGGAGGCCGAGGCCCCACCAGGGCGAGAGGGCGAGGCTCTACCAGGGCGAGAGGCCGAGGCCCCACCAGGGCAAGAGGCCGAGGCCAAGACCCGACCAGGGCAAGAGGCCAAGGTCCCACCAGGGAAAGAGGCCGAGGCCAAGGCCCCACCAGGGCGAGAGGCAGAGGCCAAAGCCCCACCAGGGCGAGAGGCAGAGGCCAAAGCCCCACCGGGGCGAGAGGCAGAGGCCAAAGCCCCACAGGGGCGAGAGGCAGAGGCCAAAGCCCCACCGGGGCGAGAGGCAGAGGTCAAAGCCCCACCGGGAAGAGAGGCAGAGGCCAAAGCCCCACCGGGGCGAGAGACAGAGGCCAAAGCCCCACCGGGCGAGAGGCAGAGGCCAAGGCCCCACCAGGGCGAGAGGCAGAGGCCAAAGCCCCACCAGGGCGAGAGGCAGAGGCCAAGGCCCCACCAGGGCGAGAGGCCAAGCCCCCACCAAGGCGAGAGGCCAAGGCCCGACCAGGGCGAGAGGCCGAGGCCAATGCTTCACCAGGGCGAGAGTCCGAGGCCAAGGCCCCACCTGGGCGAGAGGTAGAGACCAAAGCCCCACCTGGGCGAGAGGCCAAGGCCCCACCACAGTGAGACCCCCACCAGGGCGAGAGGCCGAGGCCACACCAGAGCGAGAGGCAGAGGCCGAGGCCCCACCAGCCGAGAGGCAGAGACACCCCAAGAGGGCGAGAGGCCGAGGCCCCACCAGGGCGAGGCCGAGGCCCCGCCAGCCGAGAGGCCGAGGCACCCCAACAGGGCGAGAGGCCGAGACACCAGCAGGGCGAGAGGCCGAGGCCCCACCAGGGCAAGAGGCCGAGGCTCCGCCAGGGCAAGACGGCGAGAGGCAGAGGCTCCACCACGGTGAGACCCCCACCAGGGCGAGAGGCCGAGGCCACACCAGCCGAGAGGCAGAGACACCCCAACAGGGCGAGAGGCCAAGGCCTCACCAGGGCGAGAGAGGCCGAGGCCCCACCAGGGCGAGAGGCGCCGAGGCCCCACCAGGGCGAGAGGCGCCGAGGCCCCACCAGGGCGAGAGGCAGAGACCGAGGCCGAGGCCCCACCAGGGCGAGAGGCAGAGGCCGAGGCCCCACCAGGGCGAGAGGCAGAGGCCGAGGCCCCACCAGGGCGAGAGGCAGAGGCCGAGGCCCCACTAGGGTAAGACGGTGAGAGGCCGAGGCCCCACCAGGGTAAGACGGTGAGAGGCCGAGGCCCCACCAGGGTGAGAGGTCGAGGCCCCACCAGGGCGAGAGGGCGATGCCCAACCAGGGCGAGGCCCCACCAGGGCGAGAGGGCGAGACACCCCAACAGGGCGAGAGGCCGAGGCCAATGCCCCACCAGGGCAAGAGGCCAAGGCCCCACCACAGCGAGACCCCCACACCAGGGCGAAAGGCAGAGGCCCCACCAGGGCGAAAGGCAGAGGCCAAGGCCCCACCAGGGCGAGAGGCCGAGGCCAAGGCCCGACCAGGGAAAGAGGTAGAGGCCAAAGCCCCACCAGGGCGAGAGGCAGAGGCCAAAGCCCCACCAGGGCGAGAGGCAGAGGCCAAAGCCCCACCAAGGCGAGAGGCAGAGGCCAAAGCCCCACCAAGGCGAGAGGCAGAGGCCAAAGCCCCACCAGGGCGAGAGGCAGAGGCCAAAGCCCCACCAGGGCGAGAGGCAAAGGTCAAAGCCCCACCAGGGCGAGAGGCAGAGGCCAAAGCCCCACCAGGGCGAGAGGGAGAGGCCAAAGCCCCACCAGGGCGAGAGGCAGAGGCCGAAGCCCCACCAGGGCGAGAGGCAGAGGCCGAGGCCCCACCAGGGCGAGAGGCAGAGGCCGAGGCCCCACCAGGGCGAGAGGGAGAGGCAGAGGCCTCACCAGGGCGAGAGGGCGAGACACCCCAACAGGGCGAGAGGCCGAGGCCCCACCAGGGCCTCACCAGGGCGGGAGGCCGAGGCCCCACCATTGCGAGAGGCTGAGAGGCCCAGGCCCCACCAGGGCGAGAGGGCGAGGCTCTACCAGTGCGAGAAGCCGAGGCCCCACCAGGGTGAGAGGCCAAGGCCCGATCAGGGCGAGAGGCCGAGGCCAATGCCCCACCAGGGCGAGAGGGAGAGGCCGAGGCCCCACCAGGGCGAGAGAGGCCGAGGCCCCACCAGGGCGAGAGAGGCCGAGGCCCCACCAGGGCGAGAGAGGCCGAGGCCCCACCAGGGCGAGAGAGGCCGAAGCCCCACCAGGTCGAGAGAGGCCGAGGCCCCACCAGGGCGAGAGAGGCCGAGGCCCCACCAGGGCGAGAGAGGCCGAGGGCCCCACCAGGGCGAGAGGCAGAGGCTGAGGCCCGCCAGCCGAGAGGCCGAGATACCCCAACAGGGCGAGAGACCAAGACACCACAACAGGGCGAGAGGCCAAGACACCCCAACAGGGCGAGAGGCCGATGCCCCACCAGGGCGAGAGGCAGAGGCCCCACCAGGGCGAGAGGCAGAGGCCCCACCAGGGCGAGAGGCAGAGGCCGAGGCCCCACCAGGGCGAGAGGCAGAGGCCGAGGCCTCACCAGGGCGAGAGGCAGAGGCCGAGGCCCCACCAGGGCGAGAGGCAGAGGCCGAGGCCCCACCAGGGCGAGAGGCAGAGGCCGAGGCCCCACCAGGGTGAGAGGCCGAGGCCCCACTAGGGTAAGACGGTGAGAGGCCGAGGCCCCACCAGGGTAAGACGGCAGAGGCCGAGGCCCCACCAGGGCGAGAGGCCGAGGCCCCACCAGGGCGAGAGGCCGAGGCCCCACCAGGGCGAGAGGCCGAGGCCCCACCAGGGCGAGAGGGCGAGGCCCCACCAGGGCGAGGCCCCACCAGGGCGAGAAGGCGAGACACCCCAACAGGGCGAGAGGCCGAGGCCAATGCCCCACCAGGGCGAGAGGCCAAGGCCCCACCACGGTGAGACCCCCACCAGGGCGAAAGGCAGAGGCCCCACCAGGGCGAAAGGCAGAGGCCAAGGCCCCACCAGTGCGAGAGGCAGAGGTTGAGGCCTTGCCAGCCGAGAGGCAGATGCCGAAGCTCCAACAGGGCAGGAGGACGAGGCCCCACCAGTGCGAGACATCCCAACAGGGCGAGAGGCCAAGGCCCCACCAGGACGGGAGGCCGAGGCCCCACCAGGACGGGAGGCCGAGGCCCCACCAGGGCGAGAGGGCGAGGCTCTACCAGGGCGAGAGGCCGAGGCCCCACCAGGGCAAGAGGCCGAGGCCAAGACCCGACCAGGGCAAGAGGCCGAGGCCAAGGTCCCACCAGGGAAAGAGGCCGAGGCCAAGGCCCCACCGGGGCGAGAGGCAGAGGCCAAAGCCCCACCGGGGCGAGAGGCAGAGGCCAAAGCCCCACCGGGGCGAGAGGTAGAGGCCAAGGCCCCACCAGGGCGAGAGGCAGAGGCCAAAGCCCCACCAGGGCGAGAGGCAGAGGCCAAGGCCCCACCAGGGCGAGAGGCCAAGCCCCCACCAAGGCGAGAGGCCAAGGCCCGACCAGGGCGAGAGGCCGAGGCCAATGCTTCACCAGGGCGAGAGGCCGAGGCCAAGGCCCCACCTGGGCGAGAGGTAGAGACCAAAGCCCCACCTGGGCGAGGTGTAGAGGCCAAGGCCCCACCAGGGCGAGAGGCCAAGGCCCCACCACAGTGAGACCCCCACCAGGGCGAGAGGCCGAGGCCACACCAGAGCGAGAGGCAGAGGCCGAGGCCCCACCAGCCGAGAGGCAGAGACACCCCAAGAGGGCGAGAGGCCGAGGCCCCACCAGGGCGAGGCCGAGGCCCCGCCAGCCGAGAGGCCGAGGCACCCCAACAGGGCGAGTGGCCGAGACACCAGCAGGGCGAGAGGCCGAGGCCCCACCAGGGCAAGAGGCCGAGGCTCCGCCAGGGCAAGACGGCGAGAGGCAGAGGCTCCACCACGGTGAGACCCCCACCAGGGCGAGGGGCCGAGGCCACACCAGCCGAGAGGCAGAGACAACCCAACAGGGCGAGAGGCCAAGGCCCCACCAGGGTGAGAGAGGCTGAGGCCTCACCAGGGCGAGAGAGGCCGAGGCCCCACCAGGGCGAGAGGCGCCGAGGCCCCACCAGGGCGAGAGGCAGAGGCCGAGGCCACACCAGGGCGAGAGGCAGAGGCCGAGGCCCCACCAGGGCGAGAGGCAGAGGCCGAGGCCCCACCAGGGCGAGAGGCCGAGGCCCCACTAGGGTAAGACGGTGAGAGGCCGAGGCCCCACCAGGGTGAGAGGTCGAGGCCCCACCAGGGTGAGAGGTCGAGGCCCCACCAGGGCGAGAGGGCGATGCCCAACCAGGGCGAGGCCCCACCAGGGCGAGAGGGCGAGACACCCCAACAGGGCGAGAGGCCGAGGCCAATGCCCCACCAGGGTAAGAGGCCAAGGCCCCACCACGGTGAGACCCCCACACCAGGGCGAAAGGCAGAGGCCCCACCAGGGCGAAAGGCAGAGGCCAAGGCCCCACCAGTGCGAGAGGCAGAGGTTGAGGCCTCGCCAGCCGAGAGGCAGATGCCGAAGCTCCAACAGGGCAGGAGGACGAGGCCCCACCAGTGCGAGACACCCCAACAGGGCGAGAGGCCAAGGCCCCACCAGGACGGGAGGCCAAGGCCCCACCAGGACGGGAGGCCGAGGCCCCACCAGGGCGAGAGGGCGAGGCTCTACCAGGGCGAGAGGCCGAGGCCCCACCAGGGTGAGAGGCCGAGGCCCCACCAGGGTGAGAGGCCGAGGCCAAGGCCCCACCAGGGTGAGAGGCCGAGGCCAAGACCCGACCAGGGCAAGAGGCCAAGACCCGACCAGGGCAAGAGGCCGAGGCCAAGGCCCCACCAGGGAAAGAGGCCGAGGCCAAGGCCCCACCAGGGAGAGAGGCCGAGGCCAAGGCCCCACCAGGGCGAGAGGCAGAGGCCAAAGCCCCACCAGGGCGAGAGGCAGAGGCCAAAGCCCCACCAGGGCGAGAGGCAGAGGCCAAAGCCCCACCAGGGCGAGAGGCAGAAGCCAAAGCCCCACCAGGGGCGAGAGGCAGAAGCCAAAGCCCCACCAGGGGCGAGAGGCAGAGGCCAAAGCCCCACCAGGGCGAGAGGCAGAGGCCAAAGCCCCACCAGGGCGAGAGGCAGAGGCCAAGGCCCCACCAGGGCGAGAGGCAGAGGCCAAGGCCCCACCAGGGCGAGAGGGAGAGGCCGAGGCCCCACCAGGGTGAGAGAGGCCGAGGCCCCACCAGGGCGAGAGAGGCCGAGGCCCCACCAGGGCGAGAGAGGCCGAGGCCCCACCAGGGCGAGAGAGGCCGAAGCCCCACCAGGGCGAGAGAGGCCGAAGCCCCACCAGGGCGAGAGAGGCCGAGGCCCCACCAGGGCGAGAGAGGCCGAGGCCCCACCAGGGCGAGAGGCAGAGGCTGAGGCCCGCCAGCCGAGAGGCCGAGATACCCCAACAGGGCGAGAGACCAAGACACCACAACAGGGCGAGAGGCCAAGACACCCCAACAGGGCGAGAGGCCGATGCCCCACCAGGGCGAGAGGCAGAGGCCCCACCAGGGCGAGAGGCAGAGGCCCCACCAGGGCGAGAGGCAGAGGCCGAGGCCTCACCAGGGCGAGAGGCAGAGGCCGAGGCCCCACCAGGGCGAGAGGCAGAGGCCGAGGCCCCACCAGGGTGAGAGGCCGAGGCCCCACTAGGGTAAGACGGTGAGAGGCCGAGGCCCCACCAGGGTAAGACGGCAGAGGCCGAGGCCCCACCAGGGCGAGAGGGCGAGGCCCCACCAGGGCGAGAGGCCGAGGCCCCACCAGGGCGAGAGGCCGAGGCCCCACCAGGGCGAGAGGGCGAGGCCCCACCAGGGTGAGGCCCCACCAGGGCGAGAAGGCGAGACACCCCAACAGGGCGAGAGGCCGAGGCCAATGCCCCACCAGGGCGAGAGGCCAAGGCCCCACCACGGTGAGACCCCCACCAGGGCGAAAGGCAGAGGCCCCACCAGGGCGAAAGGCAGAGGCCAAGGCCCCACCAGTGCGAGAGGCAGAGGTTGAGGCCTCGCCAGCCGAGAGGCAGATGCCGAAGCTCCAACAGGGCAGGAGGACGAGGCCCCACCAGTGCGAGACACCCCAACAGGGCGAGAGGCCAAGGCCCCACCAGGACGGGAGGCCGAGGCCCCACCAGGACGGGAGGCCGAGGCCCCACCAGGGCGAGAGGGCGAGGCTCTACCAGGGCGAGAGGCCGAGGCCCCACCAGGGCAAGAGGCCGAGGCCAAGACCCGACCAGGGCAAGAGGCCAAGGTCCCACCAGGGAAAGAGGCCGAGGCCAAGGCCCCACCAGGGCGAGAGGCAGAGGCCAAAGCCCCACCAGGGCGAGAGGCAGAGGCCAAAGCCCCACCGGGGCGAGAGGCAGAGGCCAAAGCCCCACCGGGGCGAGAGGCAGAGGCCAAAGCCCCACCGGGGCGAGAGGCAGAGGTCAAAGCCCCACCGGGAAGAGAGGCAGAGGCCAAAGCCCCACCGGGGCGAGAGACAGAGGCCAAAGCCCCACCGGGCGAGAGGCAGAGGCCAAGGCCCCACCAGGGCGAGAGGCAGAGGCCAAAGCCCCACCAGGGCGAGAGGCAGAGGCCAAGGCCCCACCAGGGCGAGAGGCCAAGCCCCCACCAAGGCGAGAGGCCAAGGCCCGACCAGGGCGAGAGGCCGAGGCCAATGCTTCACCAGGGCGAGAGGCCGAGGCCAAGGCCCCACCTGGGCGAGAGGTAGAGACCAAAGCCCCACCTGGGCGAGAGGCCAAGGCCCCACCACAGTGAGACCCCCACCAGGGCGAGAGGCCGAGGCCACACCAGAGCGAGAGGCAGAGGCCGAGGCCCCACCAGCCGAGAGGCAGAGACACCCCAAGAGGGCGAGAGGCCGAGGCCCCACCAGGGCGAGGCCGAGGCCCCGCCAGCCGAGAGGCCGAGGCACCCCAACAGGGCGAGAGGCCGAGACACCAGCAGGGCGAGAGGCCGAGGCCCCACCAGGGCAAGAGGCCGAGGCTCCGCCAGGGCAAGACGGCGAGAGGCAGAGGCTCCACCACGGTGAGACCCCCACCAGGGCGAGAGGCCGAGGCCACACCAGCCGAGAGGCAGAGACACCCCAACAGGGCGAGAGGCCAAGGCCTCACCAGGGCGAGAGAGGCCGAGGCCCCACCAGGGCGAGAGGCGCCGAGGCCCCACCAGGGCGAGAGGCGCCGAGGCCCCACCAGGGCGAGAGGCAGAGACCGAGGCCGAGGCCCCACCAGGGCGAGAGGCAGAGGCCGAGGCCCCACCAGGGCGAGAGGCAGAGGCCGAGGCCCCACCAGGGCGAGAGGCAGAGGCCGAGGCCCCACTAGGGTAAGACGGTGAGAGGCCGAGGCCCCACCAGGGTAAGACGGTGAGAGGCCGAGGCCCCACCAGGGTGAGAGGTCGAGGCCCCACCAGGGCGAGAGGGCGATGCCCAACCAGGGCGAGGCCCCACCAGGGCGAGAGGGCGAGACACCCCAACAGGGCGAGAGGCCGAGGCCAATGCCCCACCAGGGCAAGAGGCCAAGGCCCCACCACGGCGAGACCCCCACACCAGGGCGAAAGGCAGAGGCCCCACCAGGGCGAAAGGCAGAGGCCAAGGCCCCACCAGGGCGAGAGGCCGAGGCCAAGGCCCGACCAGGGAAAGAGGTAGAGGCCAAAGCCCCACCAGGGCGAGAGGCAGAGGCCAAAGCCCCACCAGGGCGAGAGGCAGAGGCCAAAGCCCCACCAAGGCGAGAGGCAGAGGCCAAAGCCCCACCAGGGCGAGAGGCAGAGGCCAAAGCCCCACCAGGGCGAGAGGCAAAGGTCAAAGCCCCACCAGGGCGAGAGGCAGAGGCCAAAGCCCCACCAGGGCGAGAGGGAGAGGCCAAAGCCCCACCAGGGCGAGAGGCAGAGGCCGAAGCCCCACCAGGGCGAGAGGCAGAGGCCAAGGCCCCACCAGGGCGAGAGGCAGAGGCCGAGGCCCCACCAGGGCGAGAGGGAGAGGCAGAGGCCTCACCAGGGCGAGAGGCCGAGGCCTCACCAGGGCGAGAGGGCGAGACACCCCAACAGGGCGAGAGGCCGAGGCCCCACCAGGGCCTCACCAGGGCGGGAGGCCGAGGCCCCACCATTGCGAGAGGCTGAGAGGCCCAGGCCCCACCAGGGCGAGAGGGCGAGGCTCTACCAGTGCGAGAAGCCGAGGCCCCACCAGGGTGAGAGGCCGAGGCCCATGCCCCACCAGGGCGAGAGGGAGAGGCCGAGGCCCCACCAGGGCGAGAGAGGCCGAGGCCCCACCAGGGCGAGAGAGGCCGAGGCCCCACCAGGGCGAGAGAGGCCGAGGCCCCACCAGGGCGAGAGAGGCCGAAGCCCCACCAGGGCGAGAGAGGCCGAGGCCCCACCAGGGCGAGAGAGGCCGAGGCCCCACCAGGGCGAGAGAGGCCGAGGGCCCCACCAGGGCGAGAGGCAGAGGCTGAGGCCCGCCAGCCGAGAGGCCGAGATACCCCAACAAGGCGAGAGACCAAGACACCACAACAGGGCGAGAGGCCAAGACACCCCAACAGGGCGAGAGGCCGATGCCCCACCAGGGCGAGAGGCAGAGGCCCCACCAGGGCGAGAGGCAGAGGCCCCACCAGGGCGAGAGGCAGAGGCCCCACCAGGGCGAGAGGCAGAGGCCGAGGCCCCACCAGGGCGAGAGGCAGAGGCCGAGGCCTCACCAGGGCGAGAGGCAGAGGCCGAGGCCCCACCAGGGCGAGAGGCAGAGGCCGAGGCCCCACCAGGGTGAGAGGCCGAGGCCCCACTAGGGTAAGACGGTGAGAGGCCGAGGCCCCACCAGGGTAAGACGGCAGAGGCCGAGGCCCCACCAGGGCGAGAGGGCGAGGCCCCACCAGGGCGAGAGGCCGAGGCCCCACCAGGGCGAGAGGCCGAGGCCCCACCAGGGCGAGAGGGCGAGGCCCCACCAGGGCGAGGCCCCACCAGGGCGAGAAGGCGAGACACCCCAACAGGGCGAGAGGCCGAGGCCAATGCCCCACCAGGGCGAGAGGCCAAGGCCCCACCACGGTGAGACCCCCACCAGGGCGAAAGGCAGAGGCCCCACCAGGGCGAAAGGCAGAGGCCAAGGCCCCACCAGTGCGAGAGGCAGAGGTTGAGGCCTTGCCAGCCGAGAGGCAGATGCCGAAGCTCCAACAGGGCAGGAGGACGAGGCCCCACCAGTGCTAGACATCCCAACAGGGCGAGAGGCCAAGGCCCCACCAGGACGGGAGGCCGAGGCCCCACCAGGACGGGAGGCCGAGGCCCCACCAGGGCGAGAGGGCGAGGCTCTACCAGGGCGAGAGGCCGAGGCCCCACCAGGGCAAGAGGCCGAGGCCAAGACCCGACCAGGGCAAGAGGCCGAGGCCAAGGTCCCACCAGGGAAAGAGGCCGAGGCCAAGGCCCCACCGGGGCGAGAGGCAGAGGCCAAAGCCCCACCGGGGCGAGAGGCAGAGGCCAAAGCCCCACCGGGGCGAGAGGCAGAGGCCAAAACCCCACCGGGGCGAGAGGTAGAGGCCAAGGCCCCACCAGGGCGAGAGGCAGAGGCCAAAGCCCCACCAGGGCGAGAGGCAGAGGCCAAGGCCCCACCAGGGCGAGAGGCCAAGCCCCCACCAAGGCGAGAGGCCAAGGCCCGACCAGGGCGAGAGGCCGAGGCCAATGCTTCACCAGGGCGAGAGGCCGAGGCCAAGGCCCCACCTGGGCGAGAGGTAGAGACCAAAGCCCCACCTGGGCGAGGTGTAGAGGCCAAGGCCCCACGAGGGCGAGAGGCCAAGGCCCCACCAGGGCGAGAGGCCAAGGCCCCACCACAGTGAGACCCCCACCAGGGCGAGAGGCCGAGGCCACACCAGAGCGAGAGGCAGAGGCCGAGGCCCCACCAGCCGAGAGGCAGAGACACCCCAAGAGGGCGAGAGGCCGAGGCCCCACCAGGGCGAGGCCCCGCCAGCCGAGAGGCCGAGGCACCCCAACAGGGCGAGTGGCCGAGACACCAGCAGGGCGAGAGGCCGAGGCCCCACCAGGGCAAGAGGCCGAGGCTCCGCCAGGGCAAGACGGCGAGAGGCAGAGGCTCCACCACGGTGAGACCCCCACCAGGGTGAGGGGCCGAGGCCACACCAGCCGAGAGGCAGAGACAACCCAACAGGGCGAGAGGCCAAGGCCCCACCAGGGTGAGAGAGGCTGAGGCCTCACCAGGGCGAGAGAGGCCGAGGCCTCACCAGGGCGAGAGAGGCCGAGGCCCCACCAGGGCGAGAGGCGCCGAGGCCCCACCAGGGCGAGAGGCAGAGGCCGAGGCCGAGGCCACACCAGGGCGAGAGGCAGAGGCCGAGGCCCCACCAGGGCGAGAGGCCGAGGCCCCACCAGGGTGAGAGGTCGAGGCCCCACCAGGGTGAGAGGTCGAGGCCCCACCAGGGCGAGAGGGCGATGCCCAACCAGGGCGAGGCCCCACCAGGGCGAGAGGGCGAGACACCCCAACAGGGCGAGAGGCCGAGGCCAATGCCCCACCAGGGTAAGAGGCCAAGGCCCCACCACGGTGAGACCCCCACACCAGGGCGAAAGGCAGAGGCCCCACCAGGGCGAAAGGCAGAGGCCAAGGCCCCACCAGTGCGAGAGGCAGAGGTTGAGGCCTCGCCAGCCGAGAGGCAGATGCCGAAGCTCCAACAGGGCAGGAGGACGAGGCCCCACCAGTGCGAGACACCCCAACAGGGCGAGAGGCCAAGGCCCCACCAGGACGGGAGGCCAAGGCCCCACCAGGAGGGAGGCCGAGGCCCCACCAGGGCGAGAGGGCGAGGCTCTACCAGGGCGAGAGGCCGAGGCCCCACCAGGGTGAGAGGCCGAGGCCCCACCAGGGTGAGAGGCCGAGGCCAAGGCCCCACCAGGGTGAGAGGCCGAGGCCAAGACCCGACCAGGGTGAGAGGCCGAGGCCAAGACCCGACCAGGGCAAGAGGCCAAGACCCGACCAGGGCAAGAGGCCGAGGCCAAGGCCCCACCAGGGAAAGAGGCCGAGGCCAAGGCCCCACCAGGGAGAGAGGCCGAGGCCAAGGCCCCACCAGGGCGAGAGGCAGAGGCCAAAGCCCCACCAGGGCGAGAGGCAGAGGCCAAAGCCCCACCAGGGCGAGAGGCAGAGGCCAAAGCCCCACCAGGGCGAGAGGCAGAAGCCAAAGCCCCACCAGGGGCGAGAGGCAGAAGCCAAAGCCCCACCAGGGGCGAGAGGCAGAGGCCAAAGCCCCACCAGGGCGAGAGGCAGAGGCCAAAGCCCCACCAGGGCGAGAGGCAGAGGCCAAAGCCCCACCAGGGCGAGAGGCAGAGGCCAAGGCCCCACCAGGGCGAGAGGCAGAGGCCAAGGCCCCACCAGGGCGAGAGGCAGAGGCCAAGGCCCCACCAGGGCGAGAGGCCAAGCCCCCACCAAGGCGAGAGGCCAAGGCCCGACCAGGGCGAGAGGCCGAGGCCAATGCTCCACCTGGGCGAGAGGCAGAGACCAAGGCCCCACAAGGGCGAGAGGTAGAGGCCGAGGCCCCACCAGGGCGAGAGGCTGGAGCCCCAACAGGGCGAGAGGCCAAGGTCCCACCACAGTGAGACCCCCACCAGGGCGAGAGGCCGAGGCCACACCAGAGCGAGAGGCAGAGGCCGAGGCCCCACCAGCCGAGAGGCAGAGACACCCCAAGAGGGCGAGAGGCCGAATCCCCACCAGGGCGAGGCAGAGAACCCACCAGCCAAGAGGCCGAGACACCCCAACAGGGCGAGAGGCCGAGACACCAGCAGGGCGAGAGGCCGAGACACCAGCAGGGCGAGAGGCCGAGGCTCCGCCAGGGCAAGACGGCGAGAGGCCGAGGCCACACCAGCCGCGAGGCAGAGACACCCCAACAGGGCGAGAGGCCAAGGCCCCACCAGGGCGAGAGGCCGAGGCCCCACCAGGGCGGGAGGCCTAGAGGGTGAGAGGTCGAGGCCCCACCAGAGCGAGAGGTCGAGGCCCCACCAGGGCGAGAGGCCGAGGTTCAAGCAGGGCGAGAGGCCGAGGCCCCACCAGGGCGAGAGGCCGAGGCCGAGGCCCCACCAGGGCGAGAGGCCGAGGCCGATGCCCCACCAGGGCGAGAGGCAGAGGCCGATGCCCCACAAGGGCGAGAGGGGCCGATGCCCCACAAGGGCGAGAGGGGCCGATGCCCCACAAGGGCGAGAGGCAGAAGCAGAGGCCCCACAAGGGCGAGAGGCAGAAGCCGAGGCCCCACCAGGGCGAGAGGCAGAGGCCGAGGCCCCACCAGGGTGAGAGGCAGAGGCCGAGGCCCCACCAGGGCGAGAGGCAGAGGGCCAGGCCCCACCAGGGCGAGAGGCAGAGGGCCAGGCCCCACCAGGGCGAGAGGCAGAGGGGCCAGGCCCCACCAGGGCGAGAGGCAGAGGGCCAGGGCCCCACCAGGGCGAGAGGCAGAGGGCCAGGGCCCCACCAGGGCAAGAGGCCAGGGCCCCACCAGGGCAAGAGGCAGAGGCCGATGCCCCACCAGGGCGAGAGGCAGAGGCCGATGCTCCACCAGGGCGAGAGGCAGAGGCCGATGCCCCACCAGGGCGAGAGGCAGAGGCCCCACCAGGGCAAGAGGGCGAGAGGCCAAGGCCCCTCCAGGGCGAGAGGCAGAGGTCCCCCCCAGGGCGAGAGGCAGAGGCCCCACCAGTAATATATGCAAATATACAATTTGAAAGCAATGTGTTTGGCAAGCTGGAGAGTACCATGGATGATACCAAGACTCACCCTCTGACTCTAAAGAAAGCTATATAATGTCTAAAAGATCCAGTTCAAGCACCAAACTCAGAGGTCTTAAATTGCCAGCAGTTTATGCCTCAAATAAATACTGGTTGTATTTTGATGTTCCAATCAATATGTAATTCACATTTCAATTCAATGTTTTATGTGGCTTTATTAAACCTAATCCTTAACATACATAGGTTCTATTTCTTCCAACTGAACAAGCTCAAGTAAAGAAATTGACACAGTATCTGTAGATCACTTTCCTAATCTGCAACAAATACAAGTTGAACAAATACAAGCTGAATAGCTTGCACTTGAATTAACTTGATATTTAGAACATCCACCCTAAGAAATAAAATGTAGCCTGTGTTCCTGATAAGACTGTCTGTCATTTGAAATGCTTATGTACAACCAGTGGAGTGTTCCTAGCTTCTAAATTGGAGGAACCTCTTTCAGGCTCCCTCCAATGGCTTTCCTCACGGGCGCCCACGAGGAAAGCCCTAAATATTAAGTTCAAGCTATTCGGTGCAGATTAGGAAAGTGATCTACAGATATGTCTCAATGTAGCCCGGATGAAAACTTGTTATAGGTTGAAACACTGGTTGGCTTTTTCTTTGCTTGTTCAGTTAGAAATAATGGAACTTTATCTTTTGTATGTTGAGTTAGAGTGAACAATCTGTTTTAAGTGGTTGTTTTAATAAAACCTCGAAACATTATTGGCATTTGAATTCAATATTGAAGGGACATCAAAATGCAACTAGTATTTCAGGCATACACTGCTGCAATTCAAGACTTATAGGTTTGGTGCTGGAACTAGGTCTTTTAGACTGTCTACAAGAAGGATAGGCAAGGAAGAAAGAATGCGATAAACAAAAATGGACATGGAAAGGAGACTAGGAAGCGGGAATAGGCCATAGAATAGGCACTATAAAGAGACTGGTACTATGAAAAGGGAATATGATTAAGAGGAATGTTCAACAAATTTCACCTGCTTAATATATCAGTCAAAATAGAATGGACCCAGGAACAGGCTATATCCCAACTAGATTACTGCAACAGCATGTGTGTGTTTATAAGCCACTCCAAGAAAAATATCCATATCCTACTTATGTCTCTCATGCGATCTTCTGCCTCAAACATAGGGACTAGCTTTTATTGCTTTAGATCATAAATGCCATGGATGGGGCAACAAAAAATCTGAGACACCCCACCAGAGCGAGAGGCCGAGGCCGGACCAGGGAGAGAGGCCGAGGCCCGACCAGGGCGAGAGGCAGAGGCCAAGGCCCCACCAAGAAGAGAGGCAGAGGCCAAGGCCCCACCAGGACGAGAGGCAGAGGCCAAGGCCCCACCAGGACGAGAGGCAGAGGCCAAGGCCCCACCAGGACGAGAGGCAGAGGCCAAGGCCCCACCAGGGCGAGAGGCAGAGGCCAAGGCCCCACCAGGGTGAGAGGGGCCGATGCCCCACAAGGGCGAGAGGGGCCAAGGCCCCAGCAGGGTGAGAGGCAGGGGCCGAGGCCCCAGCAGGGTAGGACGGTGAGAGGCCAAGGCCCCACCAGGGCGAGAGGCCGAGGCCCCACCAGGGCGAGAGGCCGAGGCCCCACCAGGGCGAGAGGCCGGGGCCCCACCAGGGCGGGAGGCCGGGGCCCCACCAGGGCGGGAGGCCGAGGCCCCACCAGGGCGGGAGGCCGAGGCCCCACCAGGGCAGAAGGCTGAGGCCCCACCAATGCGAGAGGCCGAGAGGCCCAGGCCCCACCAGGGCGAGAGGGCGAGGCTCTACCAGTGCGAGAGGCCGAGGCCAAGGCCCGACCAGGGCGATAGGCCGAGGCCCGACCAGGGCGAGAGGCAGAGGCCCGACCAGGGCGAGAGGCAGAGGCCAAGGCCCCACCAGTGCGAGAAGCAGAGGTTGAGGCCTCGCCAGCCAAGAGGCAGATGCCGAAGCTCCAACAGGGCAAGAGGACGAGGCCCCACCAGGGCGAGAGGGCGAGACACCCCAACAGGGCGAGAGGGCGAGACACCCCAACAGGGCGAGAGGGCGAGACACCCCAACAGGGCGAGAAGGCGAGACACCCCACCAGGGCGAGACACCCCACCAGGGAGAGAGGCCGAGGCCCCACCAGGGAGAGAGGCCGAGGCCCCACCAGGGAGAGAGGCCGAGGCCCCACCAGGGAGAGAGGCCGAGGCCCCACCAGGGCGAGAGGCAGAGGCCCCACCAGGGCGAGAGGCAGAGGTTGAGGCCTCGCCAGCCAAGAGGCAGATGCCGAAGCTCCAACAGGGCGAGACACCCCAACAGGGCGAGAGGGCGAGACACCCCAACAGGGCGAGAGGCCGAGGCCCCACCAGGGAGAGAGGCCGAGGCCCCACCAGGGAGAGAGGCCGAGGCCCCACCAGGGCGAGAGGCCGAGGCCCCACCAGGGCGAGAGGCCGAGGCCCCACTAGGGCGAGAGGCCGAGGCCCCACCAGGGAGAGAGGCCGAGGCCCCACCAGGACGAGAGGCAAAGGCCCCACCAGGACGAGAGGCAAAGGCCCCACCAGGGCGAGAGGCAGAGGCCCCACCAGGGCGAGAGGCAGAGGCCCCACTAGGTCAAGAGGCAGAGGCCGAGGCCCCACCAGGGCGAGAGGCAGAGGCCAAGGCCCCACCAGGGCGAGAGGCAGAGGCCAAGGCCCCACCAGCCGAGAGGCCGAAACACCCCAACAGGGCGAGAGGCCGAGGCCCCACCAGGGAGAGAGGCCGAGGCCCCACCAGGGAGAGAGGCCGAGGCCCCACCAGGGCGAGAGGCCGAGGCCCCACTAGGGCGAGAGGCCGAGGCCCCACCAGGGAGAGAGGCCGAGGCCCCACCAGGACGAGAGGCAAAGGCCCCACCAGGACGAGAGGCAAAGGCCCCACCAGGGCGAGAGGCAGAGGCCCCACCAGGGCGAGAGGCAGAGGCCCCACTAGGTCAAGAGGCAGAGGCCGAGGCCCCACCAGGGCGAGAGGCAGAGGCCGAGGCCCCACCAGGGCGAGAGGCTGAGGCCCCACCAGGGCGAGAGGCAGAGGCTGAGCGCCGCCAGCCAAGAGGCCGAGGCCCCGCCAGCCGAGAGGCCGAGACACCCCAACAGGGCGAGAGGCCGATGCCCCACCAGGGTGAGAGGCAGAGGCCGAGAGCCAGAGGCCCCACCAGGGCGAGAGGCCGAGAGGTCAAGGCCGAGGCCCCACCAGAGCGAGAGGTCGAGGCCCCACCAAGGCGAGAGGCCAAGGCCCGACCAGGGCGAGAGGCCGAGGCCAATGCTTCACCGGGGCGAGAGGCCAAGGCCCTACCTGGCCGAGAGGCCGAAGCCAAGGCCCTACCTGGGCGAGAGGTAGAGACCAAGGCCCCACAAGGGCGAGAGATAGAGGCCAAGTCCCCCACCAGGGCGAGAGGCAGAGGCCCGCCAGCCAAGAGGCCGAGGCCCCGCCAGCCGAGAGGCAGAGACACCCCAACAGGACGAGAGGCCGAGGCCCCACCAGGACGAGAGGCCTAGAGGGTGAGAGGTCGAGGCCCCACCAGGGCAAGAGGCAGAGGCCCCACCAGGGCGAGAGGCAGAGGCCCCACCAGGGCGAGAGGCCGAGGCCCCGTCAGGGCGAGAGGCCGAGGCCCCGTCAGGGCGAGAGGCCGAGGCCCCGTCAGGGCGAGATGGCGAGAGGCCGAGGCCCCGTCAGGGTGAGATGGCGAGAGGCCGAGGCCCTGTCAGGGCGAGATGGCGAGAGGTCGAGACCCCACCAAGGCCCCACCAGGGCGAGAGGCAGAGGCCCCACCAGGACGAGAGGCCGAGGCCCCACCAGGACGAGAGGCAGAGGCCCCACCAGGACGAGAGGCCGAGGCCCCACCAGGACGAGAGGCCGAGGCCCCACCAGGATAAGACGGTGAGAGGCCGAGGCCCCACCAGGGCGAGAGGTCGAGGCCCCACCAGGGCGAGAGGGCGAGACACCACAACAGGGCGAGAGACCACAACAGGGCGAGAGGCTGAGAGGCCCAGGCCCCACCAGGGCGAGAGGGCGAGGCCCCACCAGTGCGAGAGGCAGAGGCCCCACCAGGGCGAGAGGCAGAGGCCCCACCAGTGAGAGAGGCAGAGGCCCCACCAGGGCGAGAGGCAGAGGCCAAGGCCCCACCAGGGCGAGAGGCAGAGGCCAAGGCCCCACCAGGGCGAGAGGCAGAGGCCAAGGCCCCACCAGGGCGAGAGGCAGAGGCCAAGGCCCCACCAGGGCGAGAGGCAGAGGCCGAAGCCACACCAGGGAAAGAGGCCGAGGCCAATGTCACACCAGGGAAAGAGGCCGAGGCCAAGGCCAAGGCCCGACCAGGGCGAGAGGCCGAGGCCAATGCCTCACCAGGGAAAAAGGCCGAGGCCAAGGCCAAGGCCCGACCAGGGCGAGAAGCAGAGGCCGATGCCCGACAAGGGCAAGAGGCAGAGGCCGATGCCCCACAAGGGCGAGAGGCAGAGGCCGATGCCCCACAAGGGCGAGAGGCAGAGGCCGATGCCCCACAAGGGCGAGAGGGGCCGATGCCCCACAAGGGCGAGAGGGGCCGATGCCCCACAAGGGCAAGAGGGGCCGATGCCCCACCAGGGCGAGAGGCAGAGGGCGAGGCCCCACCAGGGCGAGAGGCAGAGGGCGAGGCCCCACCAGGGCGAGAGGCAGAGGGCGAGGCCCCACCAGGGCGAGAGGCCAGGGCCCCACCAGGGCGAGAGGCCAGGGCCCCACCAGGGCAAGAGGCCAGGGCCCCACCAGGGCAAGAGGCCAGGGCCCCACCAGGGCAAGAGGCCAGGGCCCCACCAGGGCAAGAGGCCAGGGCAGGAGGCCATGGCCCACCCAGGGCAAGAGGCAGAGGCCCCACCAGGACAAGAGGCAGAGGCCCCACCAGGACAAGAGGCAGAGGCCCCACCAGGGCGAGAGGCAGAGGCCCCACCAGGGCGAGAGGCAGAGGCCCCACCAGGGCGAGAGGCAGAGGCCCCACCAGGGCGAGAGGCAGAGGCCGATGCCCCACCAGGGCGAGAGGTAGAGACCAAGGCCCAACCAGTGCGAGAGGTAGAGACCAAGGCCCCACAAGGGCGAGAGGTAGAGACCAAGGCCCCACAAGGGCGAGAGGTAGAGACCAAGGCCCCACAAGGGCGAGAGGTAGAGACCAAGGCCCCACAAGGGCGAGAGGTAGAGGCAAAGGCCCCACCAGGGCAAGAGGCCAAGGCCCCACCAGGGCGAGAGGGCGAGGCACCCCAACAGGGCGAGAGGGCGAGGCACCCCAACAGGGCGAGGCACCCCAACAGGGCGAGAGGCACCCCAACAGGGCGAGAGGCCGAGGCCCCACCAGGGCCCCACCAGGGCGGGAGGCCGAGAGGCCCAGGCCCCACCAGGGCGAGAGGCCGAGGCCAATGCCCCACCAGGGCGAGAGGCCGAGGCCAATGCCCCACCAGGGCGAGAGGCCGAGGCCCCACCAGGGCGAAAGGCAGAGGCCCCACCAGTGCAAGAGGCAGAGGTTGAGGCCCCACCAGTGCGAGAGGCAGATGCCGAAGCTCCAACAGGGTGAGAGAGAGACACCCCAACAGGGCAAGAGGCCGAGACACCCCACCAGGGCGAGAGGGCGAGGCTCTACCAGGGCGAGAGGCCGAGGCCCCACCAGGGCGAGAGGCCGAGGCCCCACCAGGGCGAGAGGCCGAGGCCCCACCAGGGCGGGAGGCCGAGGCCCCACCAGGGCGGGAGGCCGGGGCCCCACCAGGGCGGGAGGCCGGGGCCCCACCAGGGCGGGAGGCCGAGGCCCCACCAGGGCGGGAGGCCGAGGCCCCACCAGGGCAGAAGGCTGAGGCCCCACCAATGCGAGAGGCCGAGAGGCCCAGGCCCCACCAGGGCGAGAGGGCGAGGCTCTACCAGTGCGAGAGGCCGAGGCCAAGGCCCGACCAGGGCGATAGGCCGAGGCCCGACCAGGGCGAGAGGCAGAGGCCCGACCAGGGCGAGAGGCAGAGGCCAAGGCCCCACCAGTGCGAGAAGCAGAGGTTGAGGCCTCGCCAGCCAAGAGGCAGATGCCGAAGCTCCAACAGGGCAAGAGGACGAGGCCCCACTAGGGCGAGAGGGCGAGACACCCCAACAGGGCGAGAGGGCGAGACACCCCAACAGGGCGAGAGGGCGAGACACCCCACCAGGGCGAGACACCCCACCAGGGAGAGAGGCCGAGGCCCCACCAGGGAGAGAGGCCGAGGCCCCACCAGGGAGAGAGGCCAAGGCCCCACCAGGGAGAGAGGCCGAGGCCCCACCAGGGCGAGAGGCAGAGGCCCCACCAGGGCGAGAGGCAGAGGTTGAGGCCTCGCCAGCCAAGAGGCAGATGCCGAAGCTCCAACAGGGCGAGACACCCCAACAGGGCGAGAGGGCGAGACACCCCAACAGGGCGAGAGGCCGAGGCCCCACCAGGGAGAGAGGCCGAGGCCCCACCAGGGAGAGAGGCCGAGGCCCCACCAGGGAGAGAGGCCGAGGCCCCACCAGGGAGAGAGGCCGAGGCCCCACCAGGACGAGAGGCAAAGGCCCCACCAGGGCGAGAGGCAGAGGCCCCACCAGGGCGAGAGGCAGAGGCCGAGGCCCCACCAGGGCGAGAGGCAGAGGCCGAGGCCCCACCAGGGCGAGAGGCAGAGGCTGAGGCCCGCCAGCCAAGAGGCCGAGGCCCCGCCAGCCGAGAGGCCGAGACACCCCAACAGGGCGAGAGGCCGATGCCCCACCAGGGTGAGAGGCAGAGGCCGAGAGCCAGAGGCCCCACCAGGGCGAGAGGCCGAGAGGTCAAGGCCGAGGCCCCACCAGAGCGAGAGGTCGAGGCCCCACCAAGGCGAGAGGCCAAGGCCCGACCAGGGCGAGAGGCCGAGGCCAATGCTTCACCGGGGCGAGAGGCCAAGGCCCTACCTGGGCGAGAGGCCGAAGCCAAGGCCCTACCTGGGCGAGAGGTAGAGACCAAGGCCCCACAAGGGCGAGAGATAGAGGCCAAGTCCCCCACCAGGGCGAGAGGCAGAGGCTGAGGCCCGCCAGCCAAGAGGCCGAGGCCCCGCCAGCCAAGAGGCAGAGACACCCCAACAGGGCGAGAGGCCGAGGCCCCACCAGGACGAGAGGCCTAGAGGGTGAGAGGTCGAGGCCCCACCAGGGCAAGAGGCAGAGGCCCCACCAGGGCGAGAGGCAGAGGCCCCGTCAGGGTGAGATGGCGAGAGGCCGAGGCCCCGTCAGGGTGAGATGGCGAGAGGCCGAGGCCCCGTCAGGGTGAGATGGCGAGAGGCCGAGGCCCCGTCAGGGTGAGATGGCGAGAGGCCGAGGCCCCGTCAGGGTGAGATGGCGAGAGGCCGAGGCCCCGTCAGGGCGAGATGGCGAGAGGCCGAGACCCCACCAAGGCCCCACCAGGGCGAGAGGCAGAGGCCCCACCAGGACGAGAGGCAGAGGCCCCACCAGGACGAGAGGCAGAGGCCCCACCAGGACGAGAGGCCGAGGCCCCACCAGGACGAGAGGCCGAGGCCCCACCAGGACGAGAGGCCGAGGCCCCACCAGGATAAGACGGTGAGAGGCCGAGGCCCCACCAGGGCGAGAGGTCGAGGCCCCACCAGGGCGAGAGGTCGAGGCCCCACCAGGGCGAGAGGGCGAGACACCACAACAGGGCGAGAGGCTGAGAGGCCCAGGCCCCACCAGGGTGAGAGGGCGAGGCCCCACCAGTGCGAGAGGCAGAGGCCCCACCAGGGCGAAAGGCAGAGGCCCCACCAGGGCGAGAGGCAGAGGCCCCACCAGGGCGAGAGGCAGAGGCCCCACCAGGGCGAGAGGCAGAGGCCCCACCAGGGCGAGAGGCAGAGGCCAAGGCCCCACCAGGGCGAGAGGCAGAGGCCAAGGCCCCACCAGGGCGAGAGGCAGAGGCCAAGGCCCCACCAGGGCGAGAGGCAGAGGCCAAGGCCCCACCAGGGCGAGAGGCAGAGGCCAAGGCCCCACCAGGGCGAGAGGCAGAGGCCGAAGCCACACCAGGGAAAGAGGCCGAGGCCAATGTCACACCAGGGAAAGAGGCCGAGGCCAAGGCCCGACCAGGGCGAGAGGCCGAGGCCAATGCCTCACCAGGGAAAAAGGCCAAGGCCAAGGCCCGACCAGGGCGAGAAGCAGAGGCCGATGCCCCACAAGGGCGAGAGGCAGAGGCCGATGCCCCACAAGGGCGAGAGGCAGAGGCCGATGCCCCACAAGGGCGAGAGGCAGAGGCCGATGCCCCACAAGGGCGAGAGGCAGAGGCCGATGCCCCACAAGGGCGAGAGGGGCCGATGCCCCACAAGGGCGAGAGGGGCCGATGCCCCACAAGGGCGAGAGGGGCCGATGCCCCACAAGGGCGAGAGGCAGAGGGCGAGGCCCCACCAGGGCGAGAGGCAGAGGGCGAGGCCCCACCAGGGCGAGAGGCCAGGGCCCCACCAGGGCGAGAGGCCAGGGCCCCACCAGGGCAAGAGGCCAGGGCCCCACCAGGGCAAGTGGGCAGAGGCCCCACTAGGGCAAGAGGCAGAGGCCCCACCAGGACAAGAGGCAGAGGCCCCACCAGGACAAGAGGCAGAGGCCCCACCAGGGCGAGAGGCAGAGGCCCCACCAGGGCGAGAGGCAGAGGCCGATGCCCCACCAGGGCGAGAGGTAGAGACCAAGGCCCAACCAGTGCGAGAGGTAGAGACCAAGGCCCCACAAGGGCGAGAGGTAGAGACCAAGGCCCCACAAGGGCGAGAGGTAGAGACCAAGGCCCCACAAGGGCGAGAGGTAGAGACCAAGGCCCCACAAGGGCGAGAGGTAGAGGCAAAGGCCCCACCAGGGCAAGAGGCCAAGGCCCCACCAGGGCGAGAGGGCGAGGCACCCCAACAGGGCGAGAGGGCGAGGCACCCCAACAGGGCGAGAGGCCGAGGCCCCACCAGGGCCCCACCAGGGCGGGAGGCAGAGAGGCCCAGGCCCCACCAGGGCGAGAGGGCGAGGCTCTACCAGTGCGAGAAGCCAAGGCCAAGGCCCGACCAGGGCGAGAGGCCGAGGCCAATGCCCCACCAGGGCGAGAGGCCGAGGCCCCACCAGGGCGAAAGGCAGAGGCCCCACCAGTGCAAGAGGCAGAGGTTGAGGCCCCACCAGTGCGAGAGGCAGATGCTGAAGCTCCAACAGGGTGAGAGAGAGACACCCCAACAGGGCGAGAGGCCGAGACACCCCACCAGGGCGAGAGGGCGAGGCTCTACCAGGGCGAGAGGGCGAGGCTCTACCAGGGCGAGAGGCCGAGGCCATGGCCAGACCAGGGCAAGAGGCCGAGGCCAAGGCCCCACCAGGGAAAGAGGTAGAGGCCAAGGCCCCACCAGGGCGAGAGGCAGAGGCCAAGGCCCCACCAGGGCGAGAGGCAGAGGCCAAGGCCCCACCAGGGCGAGAGGCAGAGGCCAAGGCCCCACCAGGGCGAGAGGCAGAGGCCAAGGCTCCACCAGGGCGAGAGGCAGAGGCCAAAGCCCCACCAGGGCGAGAGGCAGAGGCCGAGGCTCCACCAGGGCGAGAGGCAGAGGCCGAGGCTTCACCAGGGCGAGACAGGCCGAGGCTCCACCAGGGCGAGACAGGCCGAGGCCCCACCAGGGCGAGACAGGCCGAGGCCCCACCAGGGCGAGAGGCAGAGGCCGAGGCCCCACCAGGGCGAGAGGGCGAGGCCCCACCATGGCGAGAGGCAGAGGCCGAGGCCCCACCAGGGTGAGAGGCCAGAGGCCGAGGCCCCACCAGGGCGAGAGGCAGAGGCCGAGGCCCCACCAGGGCGAGAGGCCGAGGCCCCACCAGGGCGAGAGGCAGAGGCCCCACCAGGGCGAGAGGCAGAGGCAGAGGCCCCACCAGGGCGAGAGGCAGAGGCAGAGGCCCCACCAGGGCGAGAGGCAGAGGCCCCACCAGGGCGAGAGGCAGAGGCCCCACCAGGGCGAGAGGCAGATGCCCCACCAGGGCGAGAGGCAGATGCCCCACCAGGGCGAGAGGCCGAGACACCCCAACAGGGCAAGAGGCCAAGGCCCCACCAGGGCGAGAGGCCGAGACACCCCAACAGGGCAAGAGGCCAAGGCCCCACCAGGGCAAGAGGCCAAGGCCCCACCAGAGTGAGAGGCAGAGGCCGAGAGCCCGAGGCCCCACCAGGCCGAGAGGGCGAAAGGTCGAGGCCGAGGCCCCACCAGAGCGAGAGTTCAAGGCTCCACCAGGGCGAGAGGCCGAGGCCAATGCTTCACCAGGGTGAGAGGCAGTGGCCGAGGCCCCAGCAGGGTGAGAGGCCGAAGCCCCAGCAGGGCGAGAGGCCAATGCCCCGTCAGGGTGAGATGGCGAGAGGCCGAGGCCCCACCAGGGTGAGATGGCGAGAGGCTGAGGCCCCACCAGGGCGAGAGGCCGAGGCCCCGCCAGGGCGAGAGGCCGAGACACCCCAACAGGGCGGGAGGCCGAGGCCCCACCAGGGCGGGAGGCCGAGGCCCCACCAGGGCGGGAGGCCAAAGCCCCACCAGGGCGGGAGGCTGAGGCCCCACCAGGGCGAGAGGCAGAGGCCGAGGCCCCGCCAGCCGAGAGGCCGAGACACCCCAACAGGGCGGGAGGCCGAGGCCCCACCAGGGCGGGAGGCCGAGGCCCCACGAGGGCGAGAGGCAGAGGGCCCACAAGGGCAAAAGGCAGAGGCCAAGGCCCCACCAGTGCGAGAGGCAGAGATTGAGGCCTCGCCAGCCGAGAGGCAGATGCCGAAAGCTCCAACAGGATGAGAGGGAGAGACACCCCAACAGGGCGAGAGGCCGAGACACCCCAACAGGGCGAGAGGCCGAGACACCCCAAGAGGCCGAGAGGCCGAGGCCCCACCAGGGCGAGAGGCAGAGGCCGAGGCCCCACCAGGGCGAGAGGCAGAGGCCGAGGCCCCACCAGGGCGAGAGGCAGAGGCCGAGGCCCCACCAGGGCGAGAGGCAGAGGCCGAGGCCCCACCAGGGCGAGAGGCAGAGGCCGAGGCCCCACCAGGGCGAGAGGCAGAGGCCCCGCCAGCCGAGAGGCCGAGACACCCCAACAGGGCGGGAGGCCGAGGCCCCACCAGGGCGGGAGGCCGAGGCCCCACCAGGGCAAGAGGCCGAGGCCCCACCAGGGCGAGAGGCAGAGGCCGAGGCCCCGCCAGCCGAGCGGCCGAGACACCCCAACAGGGCGGGAGGCCGAGGCCCCACCAGGGCGGGAGGCCGAGGCCCCACCAGGGCGGGAGGCCGAGGCCCCGCCAGCCGAGAGGCCGAGACACCCCAACAGGGCGGGAGGCCGAGGCCCCACCAGGGCGGGAGGCCGAGGCCCCACCAGAGCGGGAGGCCGAGACACCCCGCCAGCCGAGAGGCAGAGACACCCCGCCAGCCGAGAGGCAGAGACACCCCGCCAGCCGAGAGGCCGAGACACCCCGCCAGCCGAGAGGCCGAGACACCCCGCCAGCCGAGAGGCCGAGGCCCCACCAGGGCGAGAGGCCGAGGCCCCAACAGGGCGAGAGGCAGAGGCCAAGGCCAAGGCCCCACCAGGGCGAGAGGCAGAGGCCAAGGCCCCACCAGGGCGAGAGGCAGAGGCCAAGGCCCCACCAGGGCGAGAGGCAGAGGCTGAGGCCCCACCACGGCGAGAGGCAGAGGCCCCACCACGGCGAGAGGCAGAGGCCCCACCACGGCGAGAGGCAGAGGCCCCACCACGGCGAGAGGCAGAGGCCAAGGCCCCACGAGGGTGAGAGGCCGAGGCCCCACCAGGGCGAGAGGCTGAGGCCCCGTCAGGGTGAGATGGCGAGAGGCCGTGGCCCTACCAGGGCGAGAGGCAGAGGAGGCCCCTTATGATGAGGAAGAGGGACCACAATGATAAGGATAATGTAGTCTAGAATGAGGTTATACCAAAGTCTGAGAAAGAAAAATGGACATGGAAAAGAGACTAGTAAGCGGGACTAGGACACAGAATAGGCACTATAAAAAGATCGGTACTATGAAAAGGGAAAATGATTGAGAGGAATGCTCAACAGATTTCACCTGGTTAAAAAACTCCCCACCCTGTATTTGTTTGTTTGTTTGTTTATTTATTTGTATAGCGCTCTTGACCCAGGGGTATATGTGCGCTTTAACATCATGTTACAAGTAACGGACAATAGTACAGTAGTAATAGGGCATAGGAAAGTTGAACAGGAAGGCAGTTAATGCATAGATAATAATAGGCAAATAACATAGGAAAACAATTGGACATTGGGAATGCATACATATATGCTAGGATGGTTATTTGTTAAGTAACCAGGAGATGATCTTGGTTCTGAAGGGTTGGAAAGTGGGTGTGGATTTGATATCCAGTGGGATAGTGTTCCAAAGTTGTGAGGCCAGAGCTGGGAAGCTGGATCCACCGGCTCTTTTGAGGGAGTATTTGGGTACTGTTAGTTGTAATGTGTTAGACGATCTGGTGGTTCTAGTATTCTGTCTTAATGTAAATTTGTTAGAGAGGTAGGGCGGGGCAAGATGATTAAGGGCTTTGTATGTAAGGCATATAGTTTTTAGGTCTATTTTTTGTTGGATGGACAGCCATTTACAAGCAGTTCTGGTGGCGGAGATGTGTTCTCTTCTGGGGATATTGAGGGCGGCACGGAGTGCGTTGTTTTGTAGGACTTGCAATTTATTGATTACTGTTTTGTTGGCACCTACATAGAGGCTATTACAGTAATCCAGTTTGGATTGAATGAGTGCTCTGGCTAGGATGAGACAGTTGTTAGGGGAGATCAATGGTCTGCAGGCCCTAATTAATTTACCAGTGTAGGCAGTGGCTGAGGCAGTCATGTTGATTTGTTTAGCTAGGTTGGTGTTCGTGTCTAGGTAAAAGCCGAGGGTTTTTACGCTCTTGGCGATGGTGTTACCGTCAATAGTAAAGCTAGTGTAGCCGGGACAGAGTTTTTGGATGGTGTTAGGTGAACCGACAAGGAGCAGTTCAGTCTTATCATCATTCAGGCACAGGCCATGTGTGGCCATCCATGCCTGAATGATGGAGAAGACTTCGTTGATCCATTTGGCGTCCTTGTTGTAGTTACCTGATAAGGTGAGGAGTATCTGGGTGTCATCTGCGTAGTTCGTGTAGGTGACACCCAAATTGTCCAGCTTATCGAATAGGGGCTTAGTGAATATATTGTATAGGGTGGGTGAGACACAGGAACCTTGTGGGACACCGCAGGTAATGGGGATAGGGTCAGCCGCTGCTAAGGGAGAGAAGACCCGCATGGTCCTATTGTCCAGGAAAGATTGGATCCATGTGACCGCAGAGTGGGAGAAGTGTGCTGCCAGAGACAAATGGTTGCACAGGATTTTATGGTCGACCAGGTCAAAGGCAGCGGAGAGGTCGAGGAGTAGAAGGATGGCAGCCTTACCTTTGTCTTTGAGTTCGTCTATCTGGCATTTGAGATCAACAAGGGCCGTTTCTGTCCCGTGTTGTGGTCGAAAGCCAGATTGGCGAGTTCCTAGTAAATGATTTGCCTCGAGGTAGTCCTGGATTTGTAAATAGGCCACTCTGTCCAAGATTTTTAGTAAGAATGGGACGGTGGTAATGGGTCTATAATTCGTGGGAATGTCAGGGTTGAGCGTAGTTTTTTTTAGTAGAGGTAAGACCCAGGACTGTTTCAGATTGCTGGGGACCATGTTATTGGCGAAAGACAGGTTTATTAGTTTAGTGATGAATGGGGAGAGATCCCTAGCTGCATCTTTTATGATCTGTGCGGGGCAGCTGTCCCCCTTGCAGTTAGATGGTTTCAAGGATGCTATAATTTTCTGAACCTCCGATATGGATACCTTTTTGAAGGTGAAGCCTGAGCTGGTGGCAGTAAGTGGAGGGGGAATGGGGATGGAGGTAGGATCAAGAGTAAGTTGTTGTCGTTTGTTGTTGATTTTGGTTTGGAGCCCTGAGATTTTGTTAGCTAGGGCATTCTGGATCCCTGTGCACCACGGTTTGTCCTTAGTGCAAGCGTCGGTGGGAGTAATGGGGTTTTCTAATTCCTTTAGTATGTTAAAGAGCTCCTTTGTGCTGGAGCTTGCCTGGGAGATTCTAGTGTTGAGAGATTCTTTCTTGGCACGTGTAATCTCGTTTTTGTAGAGAGTGGAGATGTTGGTGAGATTAGTTCTGTTATTTACAGAAGGCACTGATTTCCATAGTGCTTCGAGTTTATTTTTTTGTTGACGGAGGGTTTTGAGCTCCGGGGTGTACCATGTGTTCAGGTGCGCTTTAGGTTTCCCTTTACGCAGTTTCAGTGGGGCAATGATGTCGATGGCTTTGGCCATGGAATCATTGTAGACGTTGACCAATTGGTTCAAGTCCGTTATAGCAGGTAGTGCGTTCAAAGTAGGGATCACCAAAGGTATTAAGGCTTCCGCTGTAATGTTGCTCTTTTTCCTGGTTGGGCAGGCAGGTGCAATGATAGGCCTTTTATGCGCTAAGTTGCTAGTGTGAATGTCAAAAGGGAGGAAGTAGTGGTCAGTCCAAATAAGTTGTGTGGGATCTTTCACAGTAATGTTGCAATTAAGGGCCGTTATCCAGTCGAGGATTCTGCCCTTCGAGTGGGTGGGTTTGGAGCAAAGTTGTTGGAGGCCATGCTCCTCTAATGCCATGGCCAGGGCAGTGGCTGGGGTGTCGAGGGGGTCGTTAAACCCAAGATTAAAGTCTCCAAGTATAATCATTTGTGCTGATGGTTTGGAGCTTTCAGCAACTAGTGAGGTGATGTCTTCCTCAAATGAGCCAGGTGGGCCCGGGGGTCGGTAAATTAAATGCAGCGTGATAGTACTTTTAGGGGAAGTTTGAAATTTGACTGTGATGTGCTCACAGGATTTAAGTGGAGGAGAGGAGGCTAGTCTGATGTCAAGCGTGGACTTAAAGATAATGGCTACACCGCCTCCTCGAGCGTTCGGTCTATCTGCTCTAAGGATGGTGTAGTTATCAGGTATGGCTAGAGTGAGAGATGGTCCTGCAGCATCGTGCAGCCATGTTTCGGTTACCGCAAGGAAGTCCAAGTTGTTTGTTAGAATAATATCTGCGACTTCTGTGGAGTGGGCGACTAGTGATCTGACATTTAGGAGAGCTCCTTTAGGAATGGGATGGATGGTGTTGATAGGTGTTACAGTGTGAGGGTTGGTCTTATTAGGTGATTTGGCTGGGCCTTTGCTAGATCTGTAGTGGGTTCTGGCGCCAAGTCTAATGTTTCGATCGGAAGGGATGAAGGTGGTGGTTCGGGAGATAGTTGGGTTAGCTATTGTGGTGGTGCTGTAGTCGAAAGTGGGGCATGATGCTCTCGTGTTGATGGGGTTCCGCTTGTAGACAGCTAGGTGCGTATTAGCTGGGACATCCGGAGAGTGTGCATGGCTATGGGTGGGATGGGCGGATTTAGGATCCGGGAGGAAGGCTGGTGTGGTAGGCAGGAATGGTGTGGGGCAGGTGATCGGGTGATGTCTTGGCAGGCGGGTCGACTAAGCCATTGTTATAGGCTAGGTAACTATTGCCAGTGCAAGGTATGTTGCTTTGCATGACACAGAAGGGGAACATGATCGCCGTCAGGCAAAGTAGCATGCTGGGGCTAGGGTGATGTACAGAGGAGTGGCGGGTGGGGGGCATTGGTGATATAGGTGGGGCACAACACAATGTGGGTTGGGTCTGAGGTGACCGTAGGGCACAGCACAATGCGAATGAGGTCAGGGCGACCATAGGGCACAACACAATGCAGGTGAGGTCAGGGCGACCATGGGGCGCAACACAATGCAGGTGAGGTCAGGGCGACCATAGGGTACAGCACAATGCAAATGAGGTCTAGGCGACCATAGGGTACAACACAATGCAGATGAGGTCAGGGCGAGCATAGGGCACAACACAATGCAAGTGAGGTGAAGGCGACCATAGGGCACAACACAATGCAAGTGCGGTCTAGGCGACCATAGGGTACAACACAATGCAAATGAGGTCTAGGCGACCATAGGGTACAACACAATGCAAATGAGGTCTAGGCGACCATAGGGTACAACACAATGCGAATGAGGTCTAGGCGACCATAGGGTACAACACAATGCAAATGAGGTCAGGGCGACCATAGGGTACAACACAATGCAAATGAGGTCTAGGCGACCATAGGGTACAACACAATGCAAATGAGGTCTAGGCGACCATAGGGTACAACACAATGCAAATGAGGTCTAGGCGACCATAGGGTACAACACAATGTACAACACAATGCGAATGAGGTCTAGGCGACCATAGGGCACAACACAATGCAGTCTGATGGCAAGTCTAATTGAGGGCAGACACTGTAGGCCAGTACACAGTATAGAGTTGAGGGCAGGTACAGTAAGCTGCCTATGCCTATACTTATATATATACAGCTACAATGGCACCGTGAGAAAGGAGATAGTATAGCATCAAATTGTGAGATAGCGTTCGTATTACCTTATGGAGAATTGTCATGGGGTCAGGTCCTTGGTTTGGAGATAGACTGGAGAGGCCAATCAGAATACAACTGGTGCTGGTCAAGGGGGTGGTAAGTGCAAGCGCTGCAGATAGCAGGGTGCTGGATTGAAATTGGTGGCGTTATGCTGAGATGACCGTGGAAGGGAGTCTTGTTAGCGGAGATGCAGGCCTCTATGGGTGGATAGGCCTGATCAGCGGATGCAGGCGTGCAGGGCACTGCTCCAACATTGAGATCCTGCCCGCCGATGAGATCACAGTAAGGAGATAGGATTTCCCACACTGTGCACTACCAGTGCGCTAACAGGAGCTAACAGGGCCTTATACTGGCCTTAGTTGGAGCCGGCTCTTCCGCCTGCCGGCGGATGTTCCTGATCCTTATTCCGGCCGTTGCTTAGCAACGTGGAGAAGCCAAGCCTCGTTCTGAGGCCGCATCGCGCCCGACATTTTTAAAATGTGGGCAAGTCGGTGCGATGCTATATGGACAGATTCGGTAGCACAATGGAAGGAAATCAGGTAGCTGTAGATCGGAGCCCAGGCAGGGGCTGGCTGGCAGCCTGAGGATTGCTCACCGTGTGTCGGATGCAGTTGCCGTCATAGAATGCGTCCAGGTAAGTGTTGTGGCAGGGCAGCGGGCAGGGTGGCAGGGCAGCTGGTGGGGGCTCCAGCCCACTCCACCAGAAGATGGGCACAAACTGGAAGGCCACAGGAGCTAACAGGGCCTTATACTGGCCTTAGCTGGAGCCGGCTCTTCCGCCTGCTCCGACTGTATATCAGTCAAAATAGAATGGACCCAAGAATTGGTTATATCCCAACTAGATTACTGCAACAGCATGTTTGTGTATATAAGCCACCCCAAGAAAAATATCCATCTCATACATGTGTCTCATGTGATCTTAGGCAACATAGGGACTAGCTTTTACTGCTTTAGATCATAAATGCTATGGATGGGGCAACACAAAAATCCACAAAATCATCGTGAGACTCACAAGGCCTTTTGCAATGTAGTACCAAATTATATACCTACCAGATCCCTTGGATCAGCATCTTCAGACAACTGCAACTGGAAAGTCCTAGAAAAAAAAAGACCAGGCAAGATTAGCCTCAACCCAAGGCTTCATCATCCAAGCCTCCAATTATTCAAGACCCTTTTAAGAATGGAAAGACCCAGCAAAAACGCAAAGGCCCCACAGCAGAACATTATTCCTGCACATCATGAACCTCCTAAATGCACCGTAATAACCACACCTACCCATCTCATGAACAATCGCTCAATCTTACTTACTACCACAACACTAGTCATGGAACATTTTGTGCACTTCCCCCAGCAAGAATTTTTGGGAACCCTGACTGCTTGCCGAGACCGAGGACCCGCCAGGGCGAGAGGCCGAGGCCCCACAAGGAGGCCCACTGGGGCGAGAGAGGCCGAGGCCGCTCCAGGGCGAGAGACAGAGGCCGAGGCCCCACCAGGGTGAGAGGCAGAGGCCGAGGCCCCACCAGGGCGAGAGGCCGAGGCCCCACCAGGGCGAGAGGCCGAGGCGCCCCAACAGGGCGGGAGGCCGAGGCCCCACAAGGGCCTAACCAGTGCGGGAGGCCGAGGCCCCACCAGGGCGGAACGCTGAGGCCCCACCAATGCGAGAGGCCGAGGCCAAGGCCCCACCAGGGCGAGAGGCCAAGGCCCCACCAGGGCGAGAGGCCGAGGCCCCACCAGGGCGAGAGGCCGAGGCCAAGGCCCCACCAGGGCGAGAGGCCGAGGCCAAGGCCCCACCAGGGCGAGAGGCCGAGGCCAAGGCCACACCAGGGCGAGAGGCCGAGGCCAATGCCCCACCAGGGCGAGAGGCCGAGGCCAATGCCCCACCAGGGCGAGAGGCCGAGGCCAATGCCCCACCAGGGCGAAAGGCAGAGGCCCCACCAGGGCAAAAGGCAGAGGCCCCACCAGGGCAAAAGGCAGAGGCCAAGGCCCCACCAGTGCGAGAGGCAGAGATTGAGGCCTCGCCAGCCGAGAGGCAGATGCCGAAAGCTCCAACAGGATGAGAGGGAGAGACACCCCAACAGGGCGAGAGGCCGAGACACCCCAAGAGGCCGAGAGGCCAAGGCCCCACCAGGGCGAGAGGCCAAGGCCCCACCAGGGCGAGAGGGCGAGGCTCTACCAGGGCGAGAGGCTGAGGCCAAGGCCAGACCAGGGCAAGAGGCCGAGGCCAAGGCCAGACCATGGAAAGAGGCAGAGGCCAAGGCCAGACCATGGAAAGAGGCAGAGGCCAAGGCCCCACCAGGGCGAGAGGCAGAGGCCGAGGCCCCACCAGGGCGAGAGGCAGAGGTCGAGGCCCCACCAGGGCGAGAGGCAGAGGCCGAGGCCCCACCAGGGCGAGAGGCAGAGGCCCCGCCAGCCGAGAGGCCGAGACACCCCAACAGGGCGGGAGGCCGAGGCCCCACCAGGGCGGGAGGCCGAGCCCCCACCAGGGCGGGAGGCCGAGGCCCCACCAGGGCGGGAGGCCGAGGCCCCACCAGGGCGGGAGGCCGAGGCCCCACCAGGGCGAGAGGCAGAGGCCGAGGCCCCGCCAGCCGAGCGGCCGACACACCCCAACAGGGCGGGAGGCCGAGGCCCCACCAGGGCGGGAGGCCGAGGCCCCACCAGGGCGGGAGGCCGAGGCCCCGCCAGCCGAGAGGCCGAGGCCCCGCCAGCCGAGAGGCCGAGACACCCCGCCAGCCGAGAGGCCGAGACACCCCGCCAGCCGAGAGGCCGAGACACCCCGCCAGCCGAGAGGCCGAGGCCCCGCCAGCCGAGAGGCCGAGGCCCCACCAGGGCGAGAGGCAGAGGCCCCACCAGGGCGAGAGGCAGAGGCCCCACCAGGGCGAGAGGGCGAGAGGTCGAGGCCCCACCAGAGCGAGAGGTCGAGGCTCCACCAGGGCGAGAGGCAGAGGCCAAGGCCCCACCAGGGCGAGACGCAGAGGCCAAGGCCCCACCAGGGCGAGACGCAGAGGCCAAGGCCCCACCAGGGCGAGAGGCAGAGGCCAAGGCCCCACCAGGGCGAGAGGCAGAGGCCAAGGCCCCACCAGGGCGAGAGGCAGAGGCCAAGGCCCCACCAGGGCGAGAGAGCCCAATGCTCCACCAGGGCGAGACAGGCCGAGGCCCCACCACGGCGAGAGGCAGAGGCCCCACCACGGCGAGAGGCAGAGGCCCCACCACGGCGAGAGGCAGAGGCCCCACCAGGGTGAAAGGCAGAGGCCAAGGCCCCACGAGGGTGAGAGGCCGAGGCCCCACCAGGGCGAGAGGCTGAGGCCCCGTCAGGGTGAGATGGCGAGAGGCCGTGGCCCCACCAGGGCGAGAGGCAGAGGAGGCCCCTTATGATGAGGAAGAGGGACCACAATGATAAGGATAATGTAGTCTAGAATGAGGTTATACCAAAGTCTGAGAGAGAAAAATGGACATGGAAAAGAGACTCGTAAGCGGGACTAGGACACAGAATAGGCACTATAAAAAGATCGGTACTATGAAAAGGGAAAATGATTGAGAGGAATGCTCAACAGATTTCACCTGGTTAAAAAAAAACTCCCCACCCTGTATATCAGTCAAAATAGAATGGACCCAAGAATTGGTTATATCCCAACTAGATTACTGCAACAGCATGTTTGTGTTTATAAGCCACCCCAAGAAAAATATCCATCTCATACATGTGTCTCATGTGATCTTCGGCAACATAGGGACTAGCTTTTACTGCTTTAGATCATAAATGCTATGGATGGGGCAACACATAAATCCACAAAATCATCGTCTGACTCACAAGGCCTTTTGCAATGTAGCACCAAATTATATACCTACCAGATCCCTTGGATCAGCATCTTCAGACAACTGCAACTGGAAAGTCCTAGAAAAAAAAAGACCAGGCAAGATTAGCCTCAACCCAAGGCTTCATCATCCAAGCCTCCAATTATTCAAGACCCTTTTAAGAATGGAAAGACCCAGCAAAAACGCAAAGGCCCCACAGCAGAACATTATTCCTGCACATCATGAACCTCCTAAATGCACCGTAATAACCACACCTACCCATCTAATGAACAATCGCTCTATCTTACTTACTACCACAGCACTAGTCATGGAACATTTTGTGCACTTCCCCCAGCAAGAATTTTTGGGAACCCTGACTGCTTGCCGAGACCGAGGACCCGCCAGGGCGAGAGGCCGAGGCCCCACAAGGAGGCCCACTGGGGCGAGAGAGGCCGAGGCCGCTCCAGGGCGAGAGACAGAGGCCGAGGCCACACCAGAGCGAGAGGCAGAGGCCGAGGCCCCACCGGGCCGAGAGGCCGAGGCCCCACCCGGGCGAGAGGCCGAGGACCCCCAAGGCGAGAGGCAGAGGCCCCACCAGTAATATATGCAAATATACAATTTGAAAGCAATGTGTTTGGCAAGATGGAGAGTACCATGGATGATACCAAGACTCACCCTCTGACTCTAGAGAAAGCTATATAATGTCTAAAAGATCCAGTTCAAGCACCAAACCCATAGGTCTTAAATTGCCAGCAGTTTATGCCTCAAATAAATACTGGTTGTATTTTGATGTTCCAATCAATATGTAATTCACATTTCAATTCAATGTTTTATGTGGCTTTATTAAAGCTAATCCTCAACATACATAGGTTCTATTTCTTCCAACTGAACAAGCTCAAGTAAAGAAATTGACACAGTATCTGTAGATCACTTTCCTAATCTGCAACAAATACAAGCTGAACAAATACAAGCTGAATAGCTTGCACTTGAATTAACTTGATATTTAGAACATCCACCCTAATGGAAAAGAAATAAAATGTAGCCTGTGTTCCTGATAAGACTGTCTGTCATTTGAAATGCTTATGTACAACCAGTGGAGTGTTCCTAGCTTCTAAATTGGAGGAACCTCTTTCAGGCTCCCTCCAATGGCTTTCCTCACGGGCGCCCACGAGGAAAGCCCTAAATATCAAGTTCAAGCTATTCGGTGCAGATTAGGAAAGTGATCTACAGATATGTCTCAATGTAGCCCGGATGAAAACTTGTTATAGGTTGAAACACTGGTTGGCTTTTTCTTATCTTGTTCAGTTAGAAAGAATGGAACTTTATATTTTGTATGTTGAGTTAGAGTGAACAATCTGTTTTAAGTGGTTGGTTTAATAAAACCTCGAAACATTATTGGCATTTGAATTCAATATTGAAGGGACATCAAAATGCAACTAGCATTAGAGGCATAAACTGCTGCAATTCAAGACTTATAGGTTTGGTGCTGGAACTAGGTCTTTTAGACTGTCTACAAGAAGGATAGGCAAGGAAGAAAGAATACGAGAAACAAAAATGGACATGGAAAGGAGACTAGGAAGCGGGAATAGGACATAGAATAGGCACTATAAAGAGACTGGTACTATGGAAAGGGAATATGATTAAGAGGAATGTTCAACAAATTTCACCTGCTTAATATATCAGTCAAAATAGAATGGACCCAGGAACAGGCTATATCCCAACTAGATTACTGCAACAGCATGTGCGTGTTTATAAGCCACTCCAAGAAAAATATCCATATCCTACTTATGTCTCTCATGCGATCTTCTGCCTCAAACATAGGGACTAGCTTTTATTGCTTTAGATCATAAATGTTATGGATGGGGCAACAAAAAAACTGAGACACCCCACCAGGGCGAGAGGCAGAGGCCGAGGCCCCACCAGGGCGAGAGAGGCCGAGGCCCCACCAGGGCGAGAGAGGCCGAAGCCCCACCAGGGCGAGAGGCCGAGGCCCCACCAGGGCGAGAGGCCGAGGCGCCCCAACAGGGCGAGAGGCCGAGGCCCCACCAGTGCGGGAGGCCGAGGCCCCACCAGGGCGGAAGGCTGAGGCCCCACCAATGCGAGAGGCCGAGAGGCCCAGGGCCCCACCAGGGCGAGAGGCCGAGGCCCCACCAGGGTGAGAGGCGGAGGCCGAGGCCCCACCAGGGTGAGAGGCCGAGGCCCCACCAGGGCGAGAGGCCGAGGCGCCCCAACAGGGCGGGAGGCCGAGGCCCCACAAGGGCCTAACCAGTGCGGGAGGCCGAGGCCCCACCAGGGCGGAAGGCTGAGGCCCCACCAATGCGAGAGGCCGAGGCCAAGGCCCCACCAGGGCGAGAGGCCGAGGCCAAGGCCCCACCAGGGCGAGAGGCCGAGGCCAAGGCCCCACCAGGGCGAGAGGCCGAGGCCAAGGCCCCACCAGGGCGAGAGGCCAAGGCCACACCAGGGCGAGAGGCCGAGGCCAATGCCCCACCAGGGCGAGAGGCCGAGGCCAATGCCCCACCAGGGCGAGAGGCCGAGGCCAATGCCCCACCAGGGCGAAAGGCAGAGGCCCCACCAGGGCAAAAGGCAGAGACCAAGGCCCCACCAGTGCGAGAGGCAGAGATTGAGGCCTCGCCAGCCGAGAGGCAGATGCCGAAAGCTCCAACAGGATGAGAGGGAGAGACACCCCAACAGGGCGAGAGGCCGAGACACCCCAAGAGGCCGAGAGGCCAAGGCCCCACCAGGGCGAGAGGCCAAGGCCCCACCAGGGCGAGAGGGCGAGGCTCTACCAGGGCGAGAGGCTGAGGCCAAGGCCAGACCAGGGCAAGAGGGCGAGGCTCTACCAGGGCGAGAGGCTGAGGCCAAGGCCAGACCAGGGCAAGAGGCCGAGGCCAAGGCCAGACCATGGAAAGAGGCAGAGGCCAAGGCCAGACCATGGAAAGAGGCAGAGGCCAAGGCCCCACCAGGGCGAGAGGCAGAGGCCAAGGCCCCACCAGGGCGAGAGGCAGAGGTCCCGCCAGCCGAGAGGCCGAGACACCCCAACAGGGCGGGAGGCCGAGGCCCCACCAGGGCGGGAGGCCGAGCCCCCACCAGGGCGGGAGGCCGAGGCCCCACCAGGGCGGGAGGCCGAGGCCCCACCAGGGCGAGAGGCAGAGGCCGAGGCCCCGCCAGCCGAGAGGCCGACACACCCCACCAGGGCGGGAGGCCGAGGCCCCACCAGGGCGAGAGGCAGAGGCCGAGGCCCCGCCAGCCGAGAGGCCGACACACCCCACCAGGGCGGGAGGCCGAGGCCCCACCAGGGCGGGAGGCCGAGGCCCCACCAGGGCGGGAGGCCGAGGCCCCGCCAGCCGAGAGGCCGAGACACCCCGCCAGCCGAGAGGCCGAGACACCCCGCCAGCCGAGAGGCCGAGACACCCCGCCAGCCGAGAGGCCGAGGCCCCGCCAGCCGAGAGGCCGAGGCCCCACCAGGGCGAGAGGCAGAGGCCCCACCAGGGCGAGAGGGCGAGAGGTCGAGGCCCCACCAGAGCGAGAGGTCGAGGCTCCACCAGGGCGAGAGGCAGAGGCCAAGGCCCCACCAGGGCGAGACGCAGAGGCCAAGGCCCCACCAGGGCGAGAGGCAGAGGCCAAGGCCCCACCAGGGCGAGAGGCAGAGGCCAAGGCCCCACCAGGGCGAGAGGCAGAGGCCAAGGCCCCACCAGGGCGAGAGAGCCCAATGCTCCACCAGGGCGAGACAGGCCGAGGCCCCACCACGGCGAGAGGCAGAGGCCCCACCACAGCGAGAGGCAGAGGCCCCACCACGGCGAGAGGCAGAGGCCCCACCACGGCGAGAGGCAGAGGCCCCACCACGGCGAGAGGCAGAGGCCCCACCAGGGTGAAAGGCAGAGGCCAAGGCCCCACGAGGGTGAGAGGCCGAGGCCCCACCAGGGCGAGAGGCTGAGGCCCCGTCAGGGTGAGATGGCGAGAGGCCGTGGCCCCACCAGGGCGAGAGGCAGAGGAGGCCCCTTATGATGAGGAAGAGGGACCACAATGATAAGGATAATGTAGTCTAGAATGAGGTTATACCAAAGTCTGAGAGAGAAAAATGGACATGGAAAAGAGACTAGTAAGCGGGACTAGGACACAGAATAGGCACTATAAAAAGATCGGTACTATGAAAAGGGAAAATGATTGAGAGGAATGCTCAACAGATTTCACCTGGTTAAAAAAAAAACTCCCCACCCTGTATATCAGTCAAAATAGAATGGACCCAAGAATTGGTTATATCCCAACTAGATTACTGCAACAGCATGTTTGTGTTTATAAGCCACCCCAAGAAAAATATCCATCTCATACATGTGTCTCATGTGATCTTCGGCAACATAGGGACTAGCTTTTACTGCTTTAGATCATAAATGCTATGGATGGGGCAACACATAAATCCACAAAATCATCGTCTGACTCACAAGGCCTTTTGCAATGTAGCACCAAATTATATACCTACCAGATCCCTTGGATCAGCATCTTCAGACAACTGCAACTGGAAAGTCCTAGAAAAAAAAAGACCAGGCAAGATTAGCCTCAACCCAAGGCTTCATCATCCAAGCCTCCAATTATTCAAGACCCTTTTAAGAATGGAAAGACCCAGCAAAAACGCAAAGGCCCCATAGCAGAACATTATTCCTGCACATCATGAACCTCCTAAATGCACCGTAATAACCACACCTACCCATCTCATGAACAATCGCTCAATCTTACTTACTACCACAGCACTAGTCATGGAACATTTTGTGCACTTCCCCCAGCAAGAATTTTTGGGAACCCTGACTGCTTGCCGAGACCGAGGACCCGCCAGGGCGAGAGGCCGAGGCCCCACAAGGAGGCCCACTGGGGCGAGAGAGGCCGAGGCCGCTCCAGGGCGAGAGACACAGGCCGAGGCCACACCAGAGCGAGAGGCAGAGGCCGAGGCCCCACCGGGCCGAGAGGCCGAGGCCACACCAGGGCGAGAGGCAGAGGCCCCACCCCGGCGAGAGGCAGAGGCCCCACCCCGGCGAGAGGCAGAGGCCCCACCCGGGCGAGAGGCAGAGTCCCCACCCGGGCGAGAGGCAGAGGCCCCACCCGGGCGAGAGGCCGAGGACCCCCAAGGCGAGAGGCAGAGGCCCCACCAGTAATATATGCAAATATACAATTTGAAAGCAATGTGTTTGGCAAGATGGAGAGTACCATGGATGATACCAAGACTCACCCTCTGACTCTAGAGAAAGCTATATAATGTCTAAAAGATCCAGTTCAAGCACCAAACCCATAGGTCTTAAATTGCCAGCAGTTTATGCCTCAAATAAATACTGGTTGTATTTTGATGTTCCAATCAATATGTAATTCACATTTCAATTCAATGTTTTATGTGGCTTTATTAAAGCTAATCCTCAACATACATAGGTTCTATTTCTTCCAACTGAACAAGCTCAAGTAAAGAAATTGACACAGTATCTGTAGATCACTTTCCTAATCTGCAACAAATACAAGCTGAACAAATACAAGCTGAATAGCTTGCACTTGAATTAACTTGATATTTAGAACATCCACCCTAATGGAAAAGAAATAAAATGTAGCCTGTGTTCCTGATAAGACTGTCTGTCATTTGAAATGCTTATGTACAACCAGTGGAGTGTTCCTAGCTTCTAAATTGGAGGAACCTCTTTCAGGCTCCCTCCAATGGCTTTCCTCATGGGCGCCCACGAGGAAAGCCCTAAATATCAAGTTCAAGTTATTCGGTGCAGATTAGGAAAGTGACCTACAGATATGTCTCAATGTAGCCCGGATGAAAACTAGGTTGAAACACTGGTTGGCTTTTTCTTTGCTTGTTCAGTTAGAAAGAATGGAACTTTATCTTTTGTATGTTGAGTTAGAGTGAACAATCTGTTTTAAGTGGTTGGTTTAATAAAACCTCGAAACATTATTGGCATTTGAATTCAATATTGAAGGGACATCAAAATGCAACTAGCATTAGAGGCATAAACTGCTGCAATTCAAGACTTATAGGTTTGGTGCTGGAACTAGGTCTTTTAGACTGTCTACAAGAAGGATAGGCAAGGAAGAAAGAATACTAGAAACAAAAATGGACATGGAAAGGAGACTAGGAAGAGGGAATAGGACATAGAATAGGCACTATAAAGAGACTGGTACTATGAAAAGGGAATATGATTAAGAGGAATGTTCAACAAATTTCACCTGCTTAATATATCAGTCAAAATAGAATGGACCCAGGAACAGGCTATATCCCAACTAGATTACTGCAACAGCATGTGCGTGTTTATAAGCCACTCCAAGAAAAATATCCATATCCTACTTATGTCTCTCATGCGATCTTCTGCCTCAAACATAGGGACTAGCTTTTATTGCTTTAGATCATAAATGTTATGGATGGGGCAACAAAAAAACTGAGACACCCCACCAGGGCGAGAGGCAGAGGCCGAGGCCCCACCAGGGCGAGAGAGGCCGAGGCCCCACCAGGGCGAGAGAGGCCGAGGCCCCACCAGGGCGAGAGAGGCCGAAGCCCCATCAGGGCGAGAGGCAGAGGCCCCACCAGGGCGAGAGGCCGAGGCGCCCCAACAGGGCGAGAGGCCGAGGCCCCACCAGGGCCCCACCAGTGCGGGAGGCCGAGGCCCCACCAGGGCAGAAGGCTGAGGCCCCACCAATGCGAGAGGCCGAGAGGCCCAGGCCCCACCAGGGCGAGAGGCCGAGGCCCCACCAGGGTGAGAGGCCGAGGCCGAGGCCCCACCAGGGTGAGAGGCCGAGGCCCCACCAGGGCTAGAGGCCGAGGCGCCCCAACAGGGCGAGAGGCCGAGGCCCCACAAGGGCCTAACCAGTGCGGGAGGCCGAGGCCCCACCAGGGCGAGAGGCCGAGGCCAATGCCCCACCAGGGCGAGAGGCCGAGGCCCCACCAGGGCAAAAGGCAGAGGCCCCACCAGGGCAAAAGGCAGAGGCCCCACCAGGGCGAGAGGCAGAGGCCCCACCAGGGCGAGAGGCAGAGGCCGAGGCCCCGCCAGCCGAGCGGCCGAGACACCCCAACAGGGCGGGAGGCCGAGACCAACCAGGGCGGTAGGCCGAGGCCCCACCAGGGCGGGAGGCCGAGGCCCCACCAGGGCGGGAGGCCGAGGCCCCGCCAGCCGAGATGCCGAGACACCTCAACAGGGCGGGAGGCCGAGGCCCCGCCAGGGCGGGAGGCAGAGGCCGAGGCCCCGCCAGCCGAGCGGCCGAGACACCCCAACAGGGCGGGAGGCCGAGGCCCCACCAGGGCGTGAGGCCGAGGCCCCACCAGGGCGGGAGGCAGAGGCCCCGCCAGCCGAGAGGCCGAGACACCCCAACAGGGCGGGAGGCCGAGGCCCCGCCAGGGCGGGAGTCCGAGGCCCCGCCAGCCGAGAGGCCGAGGCCCCGCCAGCCGAGAGGCCGAGACACCCCGCCAGCCGAGAGGCCGAGGCCCCACCAGGGCGAGAGGCCGAGGCCCCACCAGGGCGAGAGGCCGAGGCCCCAACAGGGCGAGAGGCAGAGGCCAAGGCCCCACCAGGGCGAGAGGCAGAGGCCAAGGCCCCACCAGGGGGAGAGGCAGAGGCCAAGGCCCCACCAGGGCGAGAGAGCCCAATGCTCCACCAGGGCGAGACAGGCCGAGGCCCCACCACGGCGAGAGGCAGAGGCCCCACCACGGCGAGAGGCAGAGGCCCCACCACGGCGAGAGGCAGAGGCCCCACCACGGCGAGAGGCAGAGGCCCCACCAGGGTGAAAGGCAGAGGCCAAGGCCCCACGAGGGTGAGAGGCCGAGGCCCCACACCAGGGCGAGAGGCTGAGGCCCCGTCAGGGTGAGATGGCGAGAGGCCGTGGCCCCACCAGGGCGAGAGCCAGAGGAGGCCCCTTATGATGAGGAAGAGGGACCACAATGATAAGGATAATGTAGTCTAGAATGAGGTTATACCAAAGTCTGAGAGAGAAAAATGGACATGGAAAAGAGACTAGTAAGCGGGACTAGGACACAGAATAGGCACTATAAAAAGATCGGTACTATGAAAAGGGAAAATGATTGAGAGGAATGCTCAACAGATTTCACCTGGTTAAAAAAAAAAAAACTCCCCACCCTGTATATCAGTCAAAATAGAATGGACCCAAGAATTGGTTATATCCCAACTAGATTACTGCAACAGCATGTTTGTGTTTATAAGCCACCCCAAGAAAAATATCCATCTCATACATGTGTCTCATGTGGTCTTCAGCAACATAGGGACTAGCTTTTACTGCTTTAGATCATAAATGCTATGGATGGGGCAACACAAAAATCCACAAAATCATCGTCTGACTCACAAGGCCTTTTGCAATGTAGCACCAAATTATATACCTACCAGATCCCTTGGATCAGCATCTTCAGACAACTGCAACTGGAAAGTCCTAGAAAAAAAAAGACCAGGCAAGATTAGCCTCAACCCAAGGCTTCATCATCCAAGCCTCCAATTATTCAAGACCCTTTTAAGAATGGAAAGACCCAGCAAAAACGCAAAGGCCCCACAGCAGAACATTATTCCTGCACATCATGAACCTCCTAAATGCACCGTAATAACCACACCTACCCATCTAATGAACAATCGCTCTATCTTACTTACTACCACAGCACTAGTCATGGAACATTTTGTGCACTTCCCCCAGCAAGAATTTTTGGGAACCCTGACTGCTTGCCGAGACCGAGGACCCGCCAGGGCGAGAGGCCGAGGCCCCACAAGGAGGCCCACTGGGGCGAGAGAGGCCGAGGCCGCTCCAGGGCGAGAGACAGAGGCCGAGGCCACACCAGAGCGAGAGGCAGAGGCCGAGGCCCCACCGGGCCGAGAGGCCGAGGCCCCACCCGGGCGAGAGGCCGAGGACCCCCAAGGCGAGAGGCAGAGGCCCCACCAGTAATATATGCAAATATACAATTTGAAAGCAATGTGTTTGGCAAGATGGAGAGTACCATGGATGATACCAAGACTCACCCTCTGACTCTAGAGAAAGCTATATAATGTCTAAAAGATCCAGTTCAAGCACCAAACCCATAGGTCTTAAATTGCCAGCAGTTTATGCCTCAAATAAATACTGGTTGTATTTTGATGTTCCAATCAATATGTAATTCACATTTCAATTCAATGTTTTATGTGGCTTTATTAAAGCTAATCCTCAACATACATAGGTTCTATTTCTTCCAACTGAACAAGCTCAAGTAAAGAAATTGACACAGTATCTGTAGATCACTTTCCTAATCTGCAACAAATACAAGCTGAACAAATACAAGCTGAATAGCTTGCACTTGAATTAACTTGATATTTAGAACATCCACCCTAATGGAAAAGAAATAAAATGTAGCCTGTGTTCCTGATAAGACTGTCTGTCATTTGAAATGCTTATGTACAACCAGTGGAGTGTTCCTAGCTTCTAAATTGGAGGAACCTCTTTCAGGCTCCCTCCAATGGCTTTCCTCACGGGCGCCCACGAGGAAAGCCCTAAATATCAAGTTCAAGCTATTCGGTGCAGATTAGGAAAGTGATCTACAGATATGTCTCAATGTAGCCCGGATGAAAACTTGTTATAGGTTGAAACACTGGTTGGCTTTTTCTTTGCTTGTTCAGTTAGAAAGAATGGAACTTTATATTTTGTATGTTGAGTTAGAGTGAACAATCTGTTTTAAGTGGTTGGTTTAATAAAACCTCGAAACATTATTGGCATTTGAATTCAATATTGAAGGGACATCAAAATGCAACTAGCATTAGAGGCATAAACTGCTGCAATTCAAGACTTATAGGTTTGGTGCTGGAACTAGGTCTTTTAGACTGTCTGCAAGAAGGATAGGCAAGGAAGAAAGAATACGAGAAACAAAAATGGACATGGAAAGGAGACTAGGAAGCGGGAATAGGACATAGAATAGGCACTATAAAGAGACTGGTACTATGGAAAGGGAATATGATTAAGAGGAATGTTCAACAAATTTCACCTGCTTAATATATCAGTCAAAATAGAATGGGCCCAGGAACAGGCTATATCCCAACTAGATTACTGCAACAGCATGTGCGTGTTTATAAGCCACTCCAAGAAAAATATCCATATCCTACTTATGTCTCTCATGCGATCTTCTGCCTCAAACATAGGGACTAGCTTTTATTGCTTTAGATCATAAATGTTATGGATGGGGCAACAAAAAAACTGAGACACCCCACCAGGGCGAGAGGCAGAGGCCGAGGCCCCACCAGGGCGAGAGAGGCCGAGGCCCCACCAGGGCGAGAGAGGCCGAAGCCCCACCAGGGCGAGAGGCCGAGGCCCCACCAGGGCGAGAGGCCGAGGCCCCACCAGGGCGAGAGGCCGAGGCGCCCCAACAGGGCGAGAGGCCGAGGCGCCCCAACAGGGCGAGAGGCCGAGGCCCCACCAGTGCGGGAGGCCGAGGCCCCACCAGGGCGGAAGGCTGAGGCCCCACCAATGCGAGAGGCCGAGAGGCCCAGGGCCCCACCAGGGCGAGAGGCCGAGGCCCCACCAGGGTGAGAGGCGGAGGCCGAGGCCCCACCAGGGTGAGAGGCCGAGGCCCCACCAGGGCGAGAGGCCGAGGCGCCCCAACAGGGCGGGAGGCCGAGGCCCCACAAGGGCCTAACCAGTGCGGGAGGCCGAGGCCCCACCAGGGCGGAAGGCTGAGGCCCCACCAATGCGAGAGGCCGAGGCCAAGGCCCCACCAGGGCGAGAGGCCGAGGCCAAGGCCCCACCAGGGCGAGAGGCCGAGGCCAAGGCCCCACCAGGGCGAGAGGCCGAGGCCAAGGCCCCACCAGGGCGAGAGGCCGAGGCCAAGGCCACACCAGGGCGAGAGGCCGAGGCCAATGCCCCACCAGGGCGAGAGGCCGAGGCCAATGCCCCACCAGGGCGAGAGGCCGAGGCCAATGCCCCACCAGGGCGAAAGGCAGAGGCCCCACCAGGGCAAAAGGCAGAGGCCCCACCAGGGCAAAAGGCAGAGACCAAGGCCCCACCAGTGCGAGAGGCAGAGATTGAGGCCTCGCCAGCCGAGAGGCAGATGCCGAAAGCTCCAACAGGATGAGAGGGAGAGACACCCCAACAGGGCGAGAGGCCGAGACACCCCAAGAGGCCGAGAGGCCAAGGCCCCACCAGGGCGAGAGGCCAAGGCCCCACCAGGGCGAGAGGGCGAGGCTCTACCAGGGCGAGAGGCTGAGGCCAAGGCCAGACCAGGGCAAGAGGCCGAGGCCAAGGCCAGACCATGGAAAGAGGCAGAGGCCAAGGCCAGACCATGGAAAGAGGCAGAGGCCAAGGCCCCACCAGGGCGAGAGGCAGAGGCCAAGGCCCCACCAGGGCGAGAGGCAGAGGTCGAGGCCCCACCAGGGCGAGAGGCAGAGGCCGAGGCCCCACCAGGGCGAGAGGCAGAGGCCCCGCCAGCCGAGAGGCCGAGACACCCCAACAGGGCGGGAGGCCGAGGCCCCACCAGGGCGGGAGGCCGAGCCCCCACCAGGGCGGGAGGCCGAGGCCCCACCAGGGCGGGAGGCCGAGGCCCCACCAGGGCGAGAGGCAGAGGCCGAGGCCCCGCCAGCCGAGAGGCCGACACACCCCAACAGGGCGGGAGGCCGAGGCCCCACCAGGGCGGGAGGCCGAGGCCCCACCAGGGCGGGAGGCCGAGGCCCCACCAGGGCGGGAGGCCGAGGCCCCGCCAGCCGAGAGGCCGAGACACCCCGCCAGCCGAGAGGCCGAGGCCCCGCCAGCCGAGAGGCCGAGGCCCCACCAGGGCGAGAGGCAGAGGCCCCACCAGGGCGAGAGGCCCCACCAGGGCGAGAGGGCGAGAGGTCGAGGCCCCACCAGAGCGAGAGGTCGAGGCTCCACCAGGGCGAGAGGCAGAGGCCAAGGCCCCACCAGGGCGAGACGCAGAGGCCAAGGCCCCACCAGGGCGAGAGGCAGAGGCCAAGGCCCCACCAGGGCGAGAGGCAGAGGCCAAGGCCCCACCCGGGCGAGAGGCAGAGGCCAAGGCCCCACCAGGGCGAGAGGCAGAGGCCAAGGCCCCACCAGGGCGAGAGAGCCCAATGCTCCACCAGGGCGAGACAGGCCGAGGCCCCACCACGGCGAGAGGCAGAGGCCCCACCACAGCGAGAGGCAGAGGCCCCACCACGGCGAGAGGCAGAGGCCCCACCACGGCGAGAGGCAGAGGCCCCACCACGGCGAGAGGCAGAGGCCCCACCACGGCGAGAGGCAGAGGCCCCACCAGGGTGAAAGGCAGAGGCCAAGGCCCCACGAGGGTGAGAGGCCGAGGCCCCACCAGGGCGAGAGGCTGAGGCCCCGTCAGGGTGAGATGGCGAGAGGCCGTGGCCCCACCAGGGCGAGAGGCAGAGGAGGCCCCTTATGATGAGGAAGAGGGACCACAATGATAAGGATAATGTAGTCTAGAATGAGGTTATACCAAAGTCTGAGAGAGAAAAATGGACATGGAAAAGAGACTAGTAAGCGGGACTAGGACACAGAATAGGCACTATAAAAAGATCGGTACTATGAAAAGGGAAAATGATTGAGAGGAATGCTCAACAGATTTCACCTGGTTAAAAAAAAACTCCCCACCCTGTATATCAGTCAAAATAGAATGGACCCAAGAATTGGTTATATCCCAACTAGATTACTGCAACAGCATGTTTGTGTTTATAAGCCACCCCAAGAAAAATATCCATCTCATACATGTGTCTCATGTGATCTTCGGCAACATAGGGACTAGCTTTTACTGCTTTAGATCATAAATGCTATGGATGGGGCAACACATAAATCCACAAAATCATCGTCTGACTCACAAGGCCTTTTGCAATGTAGCACCAAATTATATACCTACCAGATCCCTTGGATCAGCATCTTCAGACAACTGCAACTGGAAAGTCCTAGAAAAAAAAAGACCAGGCAAGATTAGCCTCAACCCAAGGCTTCATCATCCAAGCCTCCAATTATTCAAGACCCTTTTAAGAATGGAAAGACCCAGCAAAAACGCAAAGGCCCCACAGCAGAACATTATTCCTGCACATCATGAACCTCCTAAATGCACCGTAATAACCACACCTACCTATCTCATGAACAATCGCTCAATCTTACTTACTACCACAGCACTAGTCATGGAACATTTTGTGCACTTCCCCCAGCAAGAATTTTTGGGAACCCTGACTGCTTGCCGAGACCGAGGACCCGCCAGGGCGAGAGGCCGAGGCCCCACAAGGAGGCCCACTGGGGCGAGAGAGGCCGAGGCCGCTCCAGGGCGAGAGACACAGGCCGAGGCCACACCAGAGCGAGAGGCAGAGGCCGAGGCCCCACCGGGCCGAGAGGCCGAGGCCACACCAGGGCGAGAGGCAGAGGCCCCACCCCGGCGAGAGGCAGAGGCCCCACCCCGGCGAGAGGCAGAGGCCCCACCCGGGCGAGAGGCAGAGGCCCCACCCGGGCGAGAGGCAGAGGCCCCACCCGGGCGAGAGGCCGAGGACCCCCAAGGCGAGAGGCAGAGGCCCCACAAGTAATATATGCAAATATACAATTTGAAAGCAATGTGTTTGGCAAGATGGAGAGTACCATGGATGATACCAAGACTCACCCTCTGACTCTAGAGAAAGCTATATAATGTCTAAAAGATCCAGTTCAAGCACCAAACCCATAGGTCTTAAATTGCCAGCAGTTTATGCCTCAAATAAATACTGGTTGTATTTTGATGTTCCAATCAATATGTAATTCACATTTCAATTCAATGTTTTATGTGGCTTTATTAAAGCTAATCCTCAACATACATAGGTTCTATTTCTTCCAACTGAACAAGCTCAAGTAAAGAAATTGACACAGTATCTGTAGATCACTTTCCTAATCTGCAACAAATACAAGCTGAACAAATACAAGCTGAATAGCTTGCACTTGAATTAACTTGATATTTAGAACATCCACCCTAATGGAAAAGAAATAAAATGTAGCCTGTGTTCCTGATAAGACTGTCTGTCATTTGAAATGCTTATGTACAACCAGTGGAGTGTTCCTAGCTTCTAAATTGGAGGAACCTCTTTCAGGCTCCCTCCAATGGCTTTCCTCATGGGCGCCCACGAGGAAAGCCCTAAATATCAAGTTCAAGTTATTCGGTGCAGATTAGGAAAGTGACCTACAGATATGTCTCAATGTAGCCCGGATGAAAACTTGTTATAGGTTGAAACACTGGTTGGCTTTTTCTTTGCTTGTTCAGTTAGAAAGAATGGAACTTTATCTTTTGTATGTTGAGTTAGAGTGAACAATCTGTTTTAAGTGGTTGGTTTAATAAAACCTCGAAACATTATTGGCATTTGAATTCAATATTGAAGGGACATCAAAATGCAACTAGCATTAGAGGCATAAACTGCTGCAATTCAAGACTTATAGGTTTGGTGCTGGAACTAGGTCTTTTAGACTGTCTACAAGAAGGATAGGCAAGGAAGAAAGAATACGAGAAACAAAAATGGACATGGAAAGGAGACTAGGAAGAGGGAATAGGACATAGAATAGGCACTATAAAGAGACTGGTACTATGAAAAGGGAATATGATTAAGAGGAATGTTCAACAAATTTCACCTGCTTAATATATCAGTCAAAATAGAATGGACCCAGGAACAGGCTATATCCCAACTAGATTACTGCAACAGCATGTGCGTGTTTATAAGCCACTCCAAGAAAAATATCCATATCCTACTTATGTCTCTCATGCGATCTTCTGCCTCAAACATAGGGACTAGCTTTTATTGCTTTAGATCATAAATGTTATGGATGGGGCAACAAAAAAACTGAGACACCCCACCAGGGCGAGAGGCAGAGGCCGAGGCCCCACCAGGGCGAGAGAGGCCGAGGCCCCACCAGGGCGAGAGAGGCCGAGGCCCCACCAGGGCGAGAGAGGCCGAAGCCCCATCAGGGCGAGAGGCAGAGGCCCCACCAGGGCGAGAGGCCGAGGCGCCCCAACAGGGCGAGAGGCCGAGGCCCCACCAGGGCCCCACCAGTGCGGGAGGCCGAGGCCCCACCAGGGCAGAAGGCTGAGGCCCCACCAATGCGAGAGGCCGAGAGGCCCAGGCCCCACCAGGGTGAGAGGCCGAGGCCGAGGCCGAGGCCCCACCAGGGTGAGAGGCCGAGGCCCCACCAGGGCGAGAGGCCGAGGCGCCCCAACAGGGCGAGAGGCCGAGGCCCCACAAGGGCCTAACCAGTGCGGGAGGCCGAGGCCCCACCAGGGCGAGAGGCCGAGGCCAATGCCCCACCAGGGCGAGAGGCCGAGGCCCCACCAGGGCAAAAGGCAGAGGCCCCACCAGGGCAAAAGGCAGAGGCCCCACCAGGGCGAGAGGCAGAGGCCCCACCAGGGCGAGAGGCAGAGGCCGAGGCCCCGCCAGCCGAGCGGCCGAGACACCCCAACAGGGCGGGAGGCCGAGGCCCCACCAGGGCGGGAGGCCGAGGCCCCACCAGGGGCGGGAGGCCGAGGCCCCGCCAGCCGAGATGCCGAGACACCTCAACAGGGCGGGAGGCCGAGGCCCCGCCAGGGCGGGAGGCAGAGGCCGAGGCCCCGCCAGCCGAGCGGCCGAGACACCCCAACAGGGCGGGAGGCCGAGGCCCCACCAGGGCGGGAGGCCGAGGCCCCACCAGGGCGGGAGGCCGAGGCCCCACCAGCCGAGAGGCCGAGACACCCCAACAGGGCGGGAGGCCGAGGCCCCGCCAGGGCGGGAGTCCGAGGCCCCGCCAGCCGAGAGGCCGAGGCCCCGCCAGCCGAGAGGCCGAGACACCCCGCCAGCCGAGAGGCCGAGGCCCCGCCAGGGCGAGAGGCCGAGGCCCCACCAGGGCGAGAGGCCGAGGCCCCACCAGGGCGAGAGGCCGAGGCCCCACCAGGGCGAGAGGCCGAGGCCCCAACAGGGCGAGAGGCAGAGGCCAAGGCCCCACCAGGGCGAGAGGCAGAGGCCAAGGCCCCACCAGGGGGAGAGGCAGAGGCCAAGGCCCCACCAGGGCGAGAGAGCCCAATGCTCCACCAGGGCGAGACAGGCCGAGGCCCCACCACGGCGAGAGGCAGAGGCCCCACCACGGCGAGAGGCAGAGGCCCCACCACGGCGAGAGGCAGAGGCCCCACCACGGCGAGAGGCAGAGGCCCCACAAGGGTGAAAGGCAGAGGCCAAGGCCCCACGAGGGTGAGAGGCCGAGGCCCCACACCAGGGGGAGAGGCTGAGGCCCCGTCAGGGTGAGATGGCGAGAGGCCGTGGCCCCACCAGGGCGAGAGCCAGAGGAGGCCCCTTATGATGAGGAAGAGGGACCACAATGATAAGGATAATGTAGTCTAGAATGAGGTTATACCAAAGTCTGAGAGAGAAAAATGGACATGGAAAAGAGACTAGTAAGCGGGACTAGGACACAGAATAGGCACTATAAAAAGATCGGTACTATGAAAAGGGAAAATGATTGAGAGGAATGCTCAACAGATTTCACCTGGTTAAAAAAAAAAAAACTCCCCACCCTGTATATCAGTCAAAATAGAATGGACCCAAGAATTGGTTATATCCCAACTAGATTACTGCAACAGCATGTTTGTGTTTATAAGCCACCCCAAGAAAAATATCCATCTCATACATGTGTCTCATGTGGTCTTCAGCAACATAGGGACTAGCTTTTACTGCTTTAGATCATAAATGCTATGGATGGGGCAACACAAAAATCCACAAAATCATCGTCTGACTCACAAGGCCTTTTGCAATGTAGCACCAAATTATATACCTACCAGATCCCTTGGATCAGCATCTTCAGACAACTGCAACTGGAAAGTCCTAGAAAAAAAAAGACCAGGCAAGATTAGCCTCAACCCAAGGCTTCATCATCCAAGCCTCCAATTATTCAAGACCCTTTTAAGAATGGAAAGACCCAGCAAAAACGCAAAGGCCCCACAGCAGAACATTATTCCTGCACATCATGAACCTCCTAAATGCACCGTAATAACCACACCTACCCATCTCATGAACAATCGCTCTATCTTACTTACTACCACAGCACTAGTCATGGAACATTTTGTGCACTTCCCCCAGCAAGAATTTTTGGGAACCCTGACTGCTTGCCGAGACCGAGGACCCGCCAGGGCGAGAGGCCGAGGCCCCACAAGGAGGCCCACTGGGGCGAGAGAGGCCGAGGCCGCTCCAGGGCGAGAGACAGAGGCCGAGGCCACACCAGAGCGAGAGGCAGAGGCCGAGGCCCCACCGGGCCGAGAGGCCGAGGCCCCACCCGGGCGAGAGGCCGAGGACCCCCAAGGCGAGAGGCAGAGGCCCCACCAGTAATATATGCAAATATACAATTTGAAAGCAATGTGTTTGGCAAGATGGAGAGTACCATGGATGATACCAAGACTCACCCTCTGACTCTAGAGAAAGCTATATAATGTCTAAAAGATCCAGTTCAAGCACCAAACCCATAGGTCTTAAATTGCCAGCAGTTTATGCCTCAAATAAATACTGGTTGTATTTTGATGTTCCAATCAATATGTAATTCACATTTCAATTCAATGTTTTATGTGGCTTTATTAAAGCTAATCCTCAACATACATAGGTTCTATTTCTTCCAACTGAACAAGCTCAAGTAAAGAAATTGACACAGTATCTGTAGATCACTTTCCTAATCTGCAACAAATACAAGCTGAACAAATACAAGCTGAATAGCTTGCACTTGAATTAACTTGATATTTAGAACATCCACCCTAATGGAAAAGAAATAAAATGTAGCCTGTGTTCCTGATAAGACTGTCTGTCATTTGAAATGCTTATGTACAACCAGTGGAGTGTTCCTAGCTTCTAAATTGGAGGAACCTCTTTCAGGCTCCCTCCAATGGCTTTCCTCACGGGCGCCCACGAGGAAAGCCCTAAATATCAAGTTCAAGCTATTCGGTGCAGATTAGGAAAGTGATCTACAGATATGTCTCAATGTAGCCCGGATGAAAACTTGTTATAGGTTGAAACACTGGTTGGCTTTTTCTTTGCTTGTTCAGTTAGAAAGAATGGAACTTTATATTTTGTATGTTGAGTTAGAGTGAACAATCTGTTTTAAGTGGTTGGTTTAATAAAACCTCGAAACATTATTGGCATTTGAATTCAATATTGAAGGGACATCAAAATGCAACTAGCATTAGAGGCATAAACTGCTGCAATTCAAGACTTATAGGTTTGGTGCTGGAACTAGGTCTTTTAGACTGTCTACAAGAAGGATAGGCAAGGAAGAAAGAATACGAGAAACAAAAATGGACATGGAAAGGAGACTAGGAAGCGGGAATAGGACATAGAATAGGCACTATAAAGAGACTGGTACTATGGAAAGGGAATATGATTAAGAGGAATGTTCAACAAATTTCACCTGCTTAATATATCAGTCAAAATAGAATGGACCCAGGAACAGGCTATATCCCAACTAGATTACTGCAACAGCATGTGCGTGTTTATAAGCCACTCCAAGAAAAATATCCATATCCTACTTATGTCTCTCATGCGATCTTCTGCCTCAAACATAGGGACTAGCTTTTATTGCTTTAGATCATAAATGTTATGGATGGGGCAACAAAAAAACTGAGACACCCCACCAGGGCGAGAGGCAGAGGCCGAGGCCCCACCAGGGCGAGAGAGGCCGAGGCCCCACCAGGGCGAGAGAGGCCGAAGCCCCACCAGGGCGAGAGGCCGAGGCCCCACCAGGGCGAGAGGCCGAGGCCCCACCAGGGCGAGAGGCCGAGGCGCCCCAACAGGGCGAGAGGCCGAGGCCCCACCAGGGCCCCACCAGTGCGGGAGGCCGAGGCCCCACCAGGGCGGAAGGCTGAGGCCCCACCAATGCGAGAGGCCGAGAGGCCCAGGGCCCCACCAGGGCGAGAGGCCGAGGCCCCACCAGGGTGAGAGGCGGAGGCCGAGGCCCCACCAGGGCGAGAGGCCGAGGCCCCACCAGGGCGAGAGGCCGAGGCGCCCCAACAGGGCGGGAGGCCGAGGCCCCACAAGGGCCTAACCAGTGCGGGAGGCCGAGGCCCCACCAGGGCGGAAGGCTGAGGCCCCACCAATGCGAGAGGCCGAGGCCAAGGCCCCACCAGGGCGAGAGGCCGAGGCCAAGGCCCCACCAGGGCGAGAGGCCGAGGCCAAGGCCCCACCAGGGCGAGAGGCCGAGGCCAAGGCCCCACCAGGGCGAGAGGCCGAGGCCAAGGCCCCACCAGGGCGAGAGGCCGAGGCCAATGCCCCACCAGGGCGAGAGGCCGAGGCCAATGCCCCACCAGGGCGAGAGGCCGAGGCCAATGCCCCACCAGGGCGAAAGGCAGAGGCCCCACCAGGGCAAAAGGCAGAGGCCCCACCAGGGCAAAAGGCAGAGGCCAAGGCCCCACCAGTGCGAGAGGCAGAGATTGAGGCCTCGCCAGCCGAGAGGCAGATGCCGAAAGCTCCAACAGGATGAGAGGGAGAGACACCCCAACAGGGCGAGAGGCCGAGACACCCCAAGAGGCCGAGAGGCCAAGGCCCCACCAGGGCGAGAGGCCAAGGCCCCACCAGGGCGAGAGGGCGAGGCTCTACCAGGGCGAGAGGCTGAGGCCAAGGCCAGACCAGGGCAAGAGGCCGAGGCCAAGGCCAGACCATGGAAAGAGGCAGAGGCCAAGGCCAGACCATGGAAAGAGGCAGAGGCCAAGGCCCCACCAGGGCGAGAGGCAGAGGCCAAGGCCCCACCAGGGCGAGAGGCAGAGGTCGAGGCCCCACCAGGGCGAGAGGCAGAGGCCGAGGCCCCACCAGGGCGAGAGGCAGAGGCCCCGCCAGCCGAGAGGCCGAGACACCCCAACAGGGCGGGAGGCCGAGGCCCCACCAGGGCGGGAGGCCGAGGCCCCACCAGGGCGGGAGGCCGAGGCCCCACCAGGGCGAGAGGCAGAGGCCGAGGCCCCGCCAGCCGAGAGGCCGAGACACCCCAACAGGGCGGGAGGCCGAGGCCCCACCAGGGCGGGAGGCCGAGCCCCCACCAGGGCGGGAGGCCGAGGCCCCACCAGGGCGGGAGGCCGAGGCCCCACCAGGGCGAGAGGCAGAGGCCGAGGCCCCGCCAGCCGAGAGGCCGACACACCCCAACAGGGCGGGAGGCCGAGGCCCCACCAGGGCGGGAGGCCGAGGCCCCACCAGGGCGGGAGGCCGAGGCCCCGCCAGCCGAGAGGCCGAGGCCCCGCCAGCCGAGAGGCCGAGACACCCCGCCAGCCGAGAGGCCGAGACACCCCGCCAGCCGAGAGGCCGAGACACCACGCCAGCCGAGAGGCCGAGACACCCCGCCAGCCGAGAGGCCGAGGCCCCACCAGGGCGAGAGGCAGAGGCCCCACCAGGGCGAGAGGCAGAGGCCCCACCAGGGCGAGAGGCAGAGGCCCCACCAGAGCGAGAGGGCGAGAGGCCGAGGCCCCACCAGAGCGAGAGGTCGAGGCTCCACCAGGGCGAGAGGCAGAGGCCAAGGCCCCACCAGGGCGAGACGCAGAGGCCAAGGCCCCACCAGGGCGAGAGGCAGAGGCCAAGGCCCCACCAGGGCGAGAGGCAGAGGCCAAGGCCCCACCAGGGCGAGAGGCAGAGGCCAAGGCCCCACCAGGGCGAGAGGCAGAGGCCAAGGCCCCACCAGGGCGAGAGAGCCCAATGCTCCACCAGGGCGAGACAGGCCGAGGCCCCACCACGGCGAGAGGCAGAGGCCCCACCACGGCGAGAGGCAGAGGCCCCACCACGGCGAGAGGCAGAGGCCCCACCACGGCGAGAGGCAGAGGCCCCACCACGGCGAGAGGCAGAGGCCCCACCAGGGTGAAAGGCAGAGGCCAAGGCCCCACGAGGGTGAGAGGCCGAGGCCCCACCAGGGCGAGAGGCTGAGGCCCCGTCAGGGTGAGATGGCGAGAGGCCGTGGCCCCACCAGGGCGAGAGGCAGAGGAGGCCCCTTATGATGAGGAAGAGGGACCACAATGATAAGGATAATGTAGTCTAGAATGAGGTTATACCAAAGTCTGAGAGAGAAAAATGGACATGGAAAAGAGACTAGTAAGCGGGACTAGGACACAGAATAGGCACTATAAAAAGATCGGTACTATGAAAAGGGAAAATGATTGAGAGGAATGCTCAACAGATTTCACCTGGTTAAAAAAAAACTCCCCACCCTGTATATCAGTCAAAATAGAATGGACCCAAGAATTGGTTATATCCCAACTAGATTACTGCAACAGCATGTTTGTGTTTATAAGCCACCCCAAGAAAAATATCCATCTCATACATGTGTCTCATGTGATCTTCGGCAACATAGGGACTAGCTTTTACTGCTTTAGATCATAAATGCTATGGATGGGGCAACACATAAATCCACAAAATCATCGTCTGACTCACAAGGCCTTTTGCAATGTAGCACCAAATTATATACCTACCAGATCCCTTGGATCAGCATCTTCAGACAACTGCAACTGGAAAGTCCTAGAAAAAAAAAGACCAGGCAAGATTAGCCTCAACCCAAGGCTTCATCATCCAAGCCTCCAATTATTCAAGACCCTTTTAAGAATGGAAAGACCCAGCAAAAACGCAAAGGCCCCACAGCAGAACATTATTCCTGCACATCATGAACCTCCTAAATGCACCGTAATAACCACACCTACCCATCTCATGAACAATCGCTCAATCTTACTTACTACCACAGCACTAGTCATGGAACATTTTGTGCACTTCCCCCAGCAAGAATTTTTGGGAACCCTGACTGCTTGCCGAGACCGAGGACCCGCCAGGGCGAGAGGCCGAGGCCCCACAAGGAGGCCCACTGGGGCGAGAGAGGCCGAGGCCGCTCCAGGGCGAGAGACACAGGCCGAGGCCACACCAGAGCGAGAGGCAGAGGCCGAGGCCCCACCGGGCCGAGAGGCCGAGGCCACACCAGGGCGAGAGGCAGAGGCCCCACCCCGGCGAGAGGCAGAGGCCCCACCCCGGCGAGAGGCAGAGGCCCCACCCCGGCGAGAGGCAGAGGCCCCACCCGGGCGAGAGGCAGAGGCCCCACCCGGGCGAGAGGCCGAGGACCCCCAAGGCGAGAGGCAGAGGCCCCACCAGTAATATATGCAAATATACAATTTGAAAGCAATGTGTTTGGCAAGATGGAGAGTACCATGAATGATACCAAGACTCACCCTCTGACTCTAGAGAAAGCTATATAATGTCTAAAAGATCCAGTTCAAGCACCAAACCCATAGGTCTTAAATTGCCAGCAGTTTATGCCTCAAATAAATACTGGTTGTATTTTGATGTTCCAATCAATATGTAATTCACATTTCAATTCAATGTTTTATGTGGCTTTATTAAAGCTAATCCTCAACATACATAGGTTCTATTTCTTCCAACTGAACAAGCTCAAGTAAAGAAATTGACACAGTATCTGTAGATCACTTTCCTAATCTGCAACAAATACAAGCTGAACAAATACAAGCTGAATAGCTTGCACTTGAATTAACTTGATATTTAGAACATCCACCCTAATGGAAAAGAAATAAAATGTAGCCTGTGTTCCTGATAAGACTGTCTGTCATTTGAAATGCTTATGTACAACCAGTGGAGTCTTCCTAGCTTCTAAATTGGAGGAACCTCTTTCAGGCTCCCTCCAATGGCTTTCCTCACGGGCGCCCACGAGGAAAGCCCTAAATATCAAGTTCAAGCTATTCGGTGCAGATTAGGAAAGTGATCTACAGATATGTCTCAATGTAGCCCGGATGAAAACTTGTTATAGGTTGAAACACTGGTTGGCTTTTTCTTTGCTTGTTCAGTTAGAAAGAATGGAACTTTATATTTTGTATGTTGAGTTAGAGTGAACAATCTGTTTTAAGTGGTTGGTTTAATAAAACCTCGAAACATTATTGGCATTTGAATTCAATATTGAAGGGACATCAAAATGCAACTAGCATTAGAGGCATAAACTGCTGCAATTCAAGACTTATAGGTTTGGTGCTGGAACTAGGTCTTTTAGACTGTCTACAAGAAGGATAGGCAAGGAAGAAAGAATACGAGAAACAAAAATGGACATGGAAAGGAGACTAGGAAGCGGGAATAGGACATAGAAGGAACAAGTTACTTACCTGTAACTGTTGTTCTCCAGCATGGGTCTGGCATGGATTCACATGCTCATGAATATTCCCCGTCGTCAGGCTGGGAATCCTCGGTAAAGAAAAAACCAGTATCAGTTTCGTTTCTGATCTGTCTTTCGTAGTAATAACCAATCACTGGTCTCTGCGTCATACTGACCACAGCCAATGACTGCCCTCTACCTAAGCACCGCCTCTGGCAGCCATCTTCAGATTTGGAAGCACGTGAAGTGGCAGTATGACCAAGTGAAGAGCCGCAGAGGGGTAGGCGGGAGGGTTCGCAAGTGAATCCATGCCAGACCCATGCTGGAGAACAACAGTTACAGGTAAGTAACTTGTTCCTTCTCCAGCATGGGGTCTGGCATGGATTCACATGCTCATGAATAAAGAATACATAGCAGTACACACATGCACAACCACGGGAGGTGGCAAAGGCTCAACATTAAGCATCACATCAACTCAACATTAAGCATCTTACCTCCTCACCAGGCTCACCTCAGGCGAACAGGTTGCGCAGCACTGCTTGGCCGACCCTGGACTCCTCCCTGGAATCCCGGTCGACGCAGTAGAATTTCGTGAAGGTGTGCGTCGACCTCCACGTAGCAGCCCTGCATATGTCCAGCAGGGGCACACCAGATAGGAACGCCGTGGTAGCTGCGATCGCTCTGGTGGAATGGGCTCTCGGACGGCCAGGCAGCGGTCGGTTTGCCAACCGGTGACAGTACATGATACAGCCGGAGAGCCATCTGGAGATGGAAGCCTTCGAGAGAGCCTTCCCCCGATTGACAGGTCCAAAGTTCACAAAGAGTTGTGACGTCTTCCGAAAACCTTTCGTGCGGTCCACGTAGAACTTCAGCGCTCTAGCTACATCCAGCGAGTGCAAAGTCCTCTCAGCCGGCGACGAAGGCGACGGGAAGAACACAGGTAACACCAAGGGTTCGTTGAGATGAAAGTCCGACGGTACCTTGGGCATGAAGGAGGGGTGCGTCCTGAGCACTACCCTCGTGTCGTGGAAAGTCAAGTACGGGGCCTTGCAGGAAAGGGCCTGGATCTCTCCCACTCGTCGTGCGGAGGTGATGGCCACGAGAAAAGCTGTTTTCCACGATAGAAACTTCAACGGGGCCGAGTGCAGAGGCTCGAACGGAGGTCCCATGAGTTTGGTCAGTACCACGTTGAGCTCCCACGCCGGGGCCGGAGCCTTCACCGGCGGGAACGATCTGAACAGTCCCTTCATGAACTCTTTCACCAGACGATGAGACCACAAGGACGTCCGGCCCGTGGTTCTGGTGTATCGGGAGATCGCAGCAAGATGAATCTTGATGGACGCGTGTGCCAGACCAGCCTTGGCCAGCGTCAGCAGGTACGGCAGCACTTGGGGAGCCGTAATCCGTAGAGGGTTAATCTTCTGTGCGTGGCACCAGACAGAGAACCTCTTCCATTTGTGTCCGTAGCATTTAAGAGTCGAGGACGCCCTGGCCTTTGCAAGAACCTCTCTGCAATCGGCCGGTATGTCGTATCCTCCAAACTCTAGCGCTGCAGGAGCCAGGCCTGCAAGTTCAGCGACTTCGGGTCGTGGTGGAGGATGGCGCCTCCTTCCCTGGAGAGTAGATCCGCGTCCGCCGGCAGCTTGATTGGCGGGGACGCCGACAAGTCCAGAAGGTCCGGGAACCATATCTGCCTCGGCCACGCAGGTGCGACGAGGATCATCCTGCACCGTGACCTCTTGAGCTGGTTGACGAGCCGGATTAGCAGAGGCAAGGGAGGGAACGCGTAGAGGAACAGGCCCTCCCAGGGGAACGAGAAAGCATCGCCCATGCTCCTCGTCTGGGGAAACCTGCTGGCGAACCTCCGGCACTTGGTGTTCGTCGCCGTCGCGAACAGGTCGATCTGGGGTGTGCCCCACCGTCGGAAGAGGCGATCCACCAGATCCTGCCGTAGTTCCCACTCGTGGCACGAGCGCAGCTCCCTGCTGAGTGAGTCGGCGATGGTGTTTTTTATCCCTGCCAGATGAAACGGCACCAGAAGAATCCCTTGGGCGACGGCCCAATGCCACAGGTCCTGCGCCTCCTTGGACAGCGCTGGGGACCTGGTTCCGCCCTGTTTCCTGATGTAAAACATGGTGGTGGTGTTGTCGGTGAAGATCCTCACCACCTTGCCCTTGAGGGACGGAAGGAAGGACCTGAGGGCCCAAAACACTGCACGGAGCTCCAGGACGTTGATATGCAGGGACTTCTCCGTCGGGAGCCAGAGTCCCCTTGCGTGCAGATTTTCGGTGTGCGCTCCCCACCCTTCTAGGGAGGCATCCGTGGTCACAGTCACCTGGTGGGCTGGGGTCTGGAAGTCCATGCCCGCCGTCAGATGCGCGCGGGTGCCCCACCACCGTATCGCTCGTCGGAAACTCTCGTCGAGCTTGATCCTTTCCTCGAAGCTGCCCGTCGTCTGGATCCAGCGCGCATCCAGGAACTCTTGCAACGGGCGCATCCGGAGCCTGCACATGGGAATGAGGTAGATGCAGGAAGACATCATCCCGAGGAGGGACTTGATGGACCTCACCTTGGCCGCGTCGGCCACCAACATCCGTTGCACCTTGCCCAAGATGGTCCTGGTCCTCTCCTCCGACGGGGAGGCCAGAAGGGACACTGTGTCGAGCCTCGCTCCCAGAAACAGTGCGACTTGCGCGGGCACCAGGTGGGATTTGGCGTAGTTCACGGAGAATCCCAGGTCCGTGAGGAGTTGGACGGTCCTTGCCGTGTGGACCACGGCGAGCTCCCTCGTCTTGGCGCGGATGAGCCAGTCGTCCAGGTAGGGGTAGACGTGAATCCCCTCGCGGCGCAGCTGCGCCGCCACCGGTGCGAGGCACTTGGTGAAAACCCTGGGTGCCGACCGCAGTCCGAAGGGAAGGGCTTTGAACTGGTAATGACGCCCTTGGACCACGAATCTGAGGAATTTTCGGTGCCCCTTTAGGATGGGAATGTGGAAGTAGGCATCCTCCAAATCCAACGACGATAGGAAGTCTCCTTCCTCCAGCTGACCCAGGACGTGCTGGAGGGTGACCATCCGGAACTTCTGCGCCTTGATGAACTTGTTCAGGCGTCGCAGGTCCAGGATGGGGCGCCATCCTCCCGTCTTCTTCTTCACGAGGAAGTAACGCGAGTAGACTCCGGAGCCCCGAAGCCTCTTTGGGACGAGTTCGATGGCGCCCTTTCTGAGCATCGCCTTTACCTCCAGGAGAAGTTGAGGGACGTGAAGTTCTTTCCTGGCCACGGGGGGGACGCGCGGGCACCTTCTTTGAAACTCGAGCGCGTGGCCCCGGGCCAGGGCGTCCAGCACCCAACGGTCGGTGGAGATGGACTCCCACACGCTGACGAAGCCCGCCAGCCGGCCTCCCACCGGGGTGCTTCGGTGGGGGCCCGACCCCACGGCCGGTTCAATCCTGCTTGGACGCGGCCTTGCCGCCTTGGCCTCCTTGAGACGACGGCGGGGGCCGCCAGACTTGCCTCGTCCTCTGTAGGCCTCTTGCGACGACGAGCGGGCCGCTTGACGGTAGGAAGCGAAACCGCCGCCGGAACCTTTGGAGGCGCCCTTGCCTCCGCCGCTCCGAAAGGGCGTCCGCCGTTGCTGCAGTACTCCAAGGGCCCGGGCCGTCTCAGTATCCGCCTTGATGGCCTGAAGGGAATCGTCCACTGTCTTCCCAAACAGGTTGTTCCCGTCGAAGGGCATGTCCAGGACCCTGGTCTGGACGTCCTGCCGAAAGTCCGTAGCCTTGAGCCATCCGCGACGTCGAAGGCAAACGCCGTTGCCCATCTGGCGGAACCCAGTGTCGGCGATGTCCGTCGCCACGGTGATGGCGTGGTCCGAGGCCACCTCACCTTCCTGCAGGATCTCAAGGGCCTCCGCCCTCTTGTCGTCCGGCAGAAAATCCAGCAGGGGAGCTATCTTGTACCAGAGTTCCCTGTCGTAGCGGGCCACGATAGCCAAGGCGTTGGCCGCTTTAATCGTCGTCGCCGCCGACGAGATGACTCTGCGTCCCATGGCATCCAATTTCTTTCCCTCGCCGTCCGGCGGGGAAGTCGACGTGGAGGCCGCACCCCCCCCCGCTTTCTTCCTGGCTGCCGCGGAGACGACGGAGTCCGGGGTAGGCTGCGCCCGGAGGCATAGGGGGGCCGAGTCCGGGACCCGGTACTTTTTCTCGTACCGGTCTCTTTTCGCTGGCGTCGTGGAAGGGTTCTTGAGGAGGGAAAGGCCCTCATCCCAAATGTCGTCCAACAGAGGCACTGCGAGGACCGTCTTCCTCTTGGTCTCGCGCCGTTGGTAAAGGAAGCCTTCCTTTTTCTTCTCCTCAGGGCAGAGTTGGAAAAGCTCGGATGCCCTGGCGATCATTGAGTGGAACGATCCAATCTCGTTGGGCGGAGAAGCCCTGGTGGGAGGCGACGACGGAAAATCCTCGTCGTATGCCTCGTCGTCCGTACCCGTCGCTGCCGTGTCAGTCCCCGTATCATCCCCTCGGGTGGACGGGGAGGAGGGCTGGACGGGGCGCGACGGTTGAAAAGGAGGCGGTGGATGGATCCTTCTTTTCTTGGTAGGGGGAACACCAGACCCATGAAGGCAGTAAAGGCAGAAAGAGTGTTCGTCCTCCTTGAAGACGTTCTGCAGCTGGCATCCAGGGCAGGCCCTGAACAGCTTTCCGGGCGTCGAGCTTCCCTTCTCCTGGGCCATCTCCGAGACCGGGCCTGAGAAGCTTCTGGAGTCCTCCGAAGTGTAGCTCGACGAAATCTTCACCCTTGAGGGGCACAGATGAATCCGACACGGGTCCCCGTTGATCGGATGTAGGATCGGTGGAGCTTGAGGCTCTTTTGACCGAAAGAATCGAAGTTTTTGTGAAAAAGCGCGAAAAAATAGCACTAACGCTCGAGAGCAATAGCACGAGGATCCCAACACATGAACGTGCGGTAAAAATCTGAAGATGGCTGCCAGAGGCGGTGCTTAGGTAGAGGGCAGTCATTGGCTGTGGTCAGTATGACGCAGAGACCAGTGATTGGTTATTACTACGAAAGACAGATCAGAAACGAAACTGATACTGGTTTTTTCTTTACCGAGGATTCCCAGCCTGACGACGGGGAATATTCATGAGCATGTGAATCCATGCCAGACCCCATGCTGGAGAAGGAACAAGTTACTTACCTGTAACTGTTGTTCTCCAGCATGGGTCTGGCATGGATTCACATGCTCATGAATATTCCCCGTCGTCAGGCTGGGAATCCTCGGTAAAGAAAAAACCAGTATCAGTTTCGTTTCTGATCTGTCTTTCGTAGTAATAACCAATCACTGGTCTCTGCGTCATACTGACCACAGCCAATGACTGCCCTCTACCTAAGCACCGCCTCTGGCAGCCATCTTCAGATTTGGAAGCACGTGAAGTGGCAGTATGACCAAGTGAAGAGCCGCAGAGGGGTAGGCGGGAGGGTTCGCATGTGAATCCATGCCAGACCCATGCTGGAGAACAACAGTTACAGGTAAGTAACTTGTTCCTTCTCCAGCATGGGGTCTGGCATGGATTCACATGCTCATGAATAAAGAATACATAGCAGTACACACATGCACAACCACGGGAGGTGGCAAAGGCTCAACATTAAGCATCACATCAACTCAACATTAAGCATCTTACCTCCTCACCAGGCTCACCTCAGGCGAACAGGTTGCGCAGCACTGCTTGGCCGACCCTGGACTCCTCCCTGGAATCCCGGTCGACGCAGTAGAATTTCGTGAAGGTGTGCGTCGACCTCCACGTAGCAGCCCTGCATATGTCCAGCAGGGGCACACCAGATAGGAACGCCGTGGTAGCTGCGATCGCTCTGGTGGAATGGGCTCTCGGACGGCCAGGCAGCGGTCGGTTTGCCAACCGGTGACAGTACATGATACAGCCGGAGAGCCATCTGGAGATGGAAGCCTTCGAGAGAGCCTTCCCCTGATTGACAGGTCCAAAGTTCACAAAGAGTTGTGACGTCTTCCGAAAACCTTTCGTGCGGTCCACGTAGAACTTCAGCGCTCTAGCTACATCCAGCGAGTGCAAAGTCCTCTCAGCCGGCGACGAAGGCGACGGGAAGAACACAGGTAACACCAAGGGTTCGTTGAGATGAAAGTCCGACGGTACCTTGGGCATGAAGGAGGGGTGCGTCCTGAGCACTACCCTCGTGTCGTGGAAAGTCAAGTACGGGGCCTTGCAGGAAAGGGCCTGGATCTCTCCCACTCGTCGTGCGGAGGTGATGGCCACGAGAAAAGCTGTTTTCCACGATAGAAACTTCAACGGGGCCGAGTGCAGAGGCTCGAACGGAGGTCCCATGAGTTTGGTCAGTACCACGTTGAGCTCCCACGCCGGGGCCGGAGCCTTCACCGGCGGGAACGATCTGAACAGTCCCTTCATGAACTCTTTCACCAGACGATGAGACCACAAGGACGTCCGGCCCGTGGTTCTGGTGTATCGGGAGATCGCAGCAAGATGAATCTTGATGGACGCGTGTGCCAGACCAGCCTTGGCCAGCGTCAGCAGGTACGGCAGCACTTGGGGAGCCGTAATCCGTAGAGGGTTAATCTTCTGTGCGTGGCACCAGACAGAGAACCTCTTCCATTTGTGTCCGTAGCATTTAAGAGTCGAGGACGCCCTGGCCTTTGCAAGAACCTCTCTGCAATCGGCCGGTATGTCGTATCCTCCAAACTCTAGCGCTGCAGGAGCCAGGCCTGCAAGTTCAGCGACTTCGGGTCGTGGTGGAGGATGGCGCCTCCTTCCCTGGAGAGTAGATCCGCGTCCGCCGGCAGCTTGATTGGCGGGGACGCCGACAAGTCCAGAAGGTCCGGGAACCATATCTGCCTCGGCCACGCAGGTGCGACGAGGATCATCCTGCACCGTGACCTCTTGAGCTGGTTGACGAGCCGGATTAGCAGAGGCAAGGGAGGGAACGCGTAGAGGAACAGGCCCTCCCAGGGGAACGAGAAAGCATCGCCCATGCTCCTCGTCTGGGGAAACCTGCTGGCGAACCTCCGGCACTTGGTGTTTGTCGCCGTCGCGAACAGGTCGATCTGGGGTGTGCCCCACCGTCGGAAGAGGCGATCCACCAGATCCTGCCGTAGTTCCCACTCGTGGCACGAGCGCAGCTCCCTGCTGAGTGAGTCGGCGATGGTGTTTTTTATCCCTGCCAGATGAAACGGCACCAGAAGAATCCCTTGGGCGACGGCCCAATGCCACAGGTCCTGCGCCTCCTTGGACAGCGCTGGGGACCTGGTTCCGCCCTGTTTCCTGATGTAAAACATGGTGGTGGTGTTGTCGGTGAAGATCCTCACCACCTTGCCCTTGAGGGACGGAAGGAAGGACCTGAGGGCCCAAAACACTGCACGGAGCTCCAGGACGTTGATATGCAGGGACTTCTCCGTCGGGAGCCAGAGTCCCCTTGCGTGCAGATTTTCGGTGTGCGCTCCCCACCCTTCTAGGGAGGCATCCGTGGTCACAGTCACCTGGTGGGCTGGGGTCTGGAAGTCCATGCCCGCCGTCAGATGCGCGCGGGTGCCCCACCACCGTATCGCTCGTCGGAAACTCTCGTCGAGCTTGATCCTTTCCTCGAAGCTGCCCGTCGTCTGGATCCAGCGCGCATCCAGGAACTCTTGCAACGGGCGCATCCGGAGCCTGCACATGGGAATGAGGTAGATGCAGGAAGACATCATCCCGAGGAGGGACTTGATGGACCTCACCTTGGCCGCGTCGGCCACCAACATCCGTTGCACCTTGCCCAAGATGGTCCTGGTCCTCTCCTCCGACGGGGAGGCCAGAAGGGACACTGTGTCGAGCCTCGCTCCCAGAAACAGTGCGACTTGCGCGGGCACCAGGTGGGATTTGGCGTAGTTCACGGAGAATCCCAGGTCCGTGAGGAGTTGGACGGTCCTTGCCGTGTGGACCACGGCGAGCTCCCTCGTCTTGGCGCGGATGAGCCAGTCGTCCAGGTAGGGGTAGACGTGAATCCCCTCGCGGCGCAGCTGCGCCGCCACCGGTGCGAGGCACTTGGTGAAAACCCTGGGTGCCGACCGCAGTCCGAAGGGAAGGGCTTTGAACTGGTAATGACGCCCTTGGACCACGAATCTGAGGAATTTTCGGTGCCCCTTTAGGATGGGAATGTGGAAGTAGGCATCCTCCAAATCCAACGACGATAGGAAGTCTCCTTCCTCCAGCTGACCCAGGACGTGCTGGAGGGTGACCATCCGGAACTTCTGCGCCTTGATGAACTTGTTCAGGCGTCGCAGGTCCAGGATGGGGCGCCATCCTCCCGTCTTCTTCTTCACGAGGAAGTAACGCGAGTAGACTCCGGAGCCCCGAAGCCTCTTTGGGACGAGTTCGATGGCGCCCTTTCTGAGCATCGCCTTTACCTCCAGGAGAAGTTGAGGGACGTGAAGTTCTTTCCTGGCCACGGGGGGGACGCGCGGGCACCTTCTTTGAAACTCGAGCGCGTGGCCCCGGGCCAGGGCGTCCAGCACCCAACGGTCGGTGGAGATGGACTCCCACACGCTGACGAAGCCCGCCAGCCGGCCTCCCACCGGGGTGCTTCGGTGGGGGCCCGACCCCACGGCCGGTTCAATCCTGCTTGGACGCGGCCTTGCCGCCTTGGCCTCCTTGGCGACGACGGCGGGGGCCGCCAGACTTGCCTCGTCCTCTGTAGGCCTCTTGCGACGACGAGCGGGCCGCTTGACGGTAGGAAGCGAAACCGCCGCCGGAACCTTTGGAGGCGCCCTTGCCTCCGCCGCTCCGAAAGGGCGTCCGCCGTTGCTGCAGTACTCCAAGGGCCCGGGCCGTCTCAGTATCCGCCTTGATGGCCTGAAGGGAATCGTCCACTGTCTTCCCAAACAGGTTGTTCCCGTCGAAGGGCATGTCCAGGACCCTGGTCTGGACGTCCTGCCGAAAGTCCGTAGCCTTGAGCCATCCGCGACGTCGAAGGCAAACGCCGTTGCCCATCTGGCGGAACCCAGTGTCGGCGATGTCCGTCGCCACGGTGATGGCGTGGTCCGAGGCCACCTCACCTTCCTGCAGGATCTCAAGGGCCTCCGCCCTCTTGTCGTCCGGCAGAAAATCCAGCAGGGGAGCTATCTTGTACCAGAGTTCCCTGTCGTAGCGGGCCACGATAGCCAAGGCGTTGGCCGCTTTAATCGTCGTCGCCGCCGACGAGATGACTCTGCGTCCCATGGCATCCAATTTCTTTCCCTCGCCGTCCGGCGGGGAAGTCGACGTGGAGGCCGCACCCCCCCCCGCTTTCTTCCTGGCTGCCGCGGAGACGACGGAGTCCGGGGTAGGCTGCGCCCGGAGGCATAGGGGGGCCGAGTCCGGGACCCGGTACTTTTTCTCGTACCGGTCTCTTTTCGCTGGCGTCGTGGAAGGGTTCTTGAGGAGGGAAAGGCCCTCATCCCAAATGTCGTCCAACAGAGGCACTGCGAGGACCGTCTTCCTCTTGGTCTCGCGCCGTTGGTAAAGGAAGCCTTCCTTTTTCTTCTCCTCAGGGCAGAGTTGGAAAAGCTCGGATGCCCTGGCGATCATTGAGTGGAACGATCCAATCTCGTCGGGCGGAGAAGCCCTGGTGGGAGGCGACGACGGAAAATCCTCATCGTATGCCTCGTCGTCCGTACCCGTCGCTGCCGTGTCAGTCCCCGTATCATCCCCTCGGGTGGACGGGGAGGAGGGCTGGACGGGGCGCGACGGTTGAAAAGGAGGCGGTGGATGGATCCTTCTTTTCTTGGTAGGGGGAACACCAGAAGGTCCCGGTTCTGGATCCCCCGACGGGAGAGGTTCCTCCGTCGGTAACGGTAGTCTCGTCCTTATCTCGGAGCATAAGGACTGTATAGCCAACAAAATGGCCGCTGAGTTGTCTTGCGGCGCTGGCAGAGGGGAATCCGACGGGCGAGCAGGGGCCCCGTCGGTATCCTCGACGATGTCGTCGTCGTCACCTGCGTCGGGGCCCATTCCGACGGGCTGGTCTTGTTCCACGCCTAGGCCGTGGCTTAAGACCTCGATCAGTTCCTCTTCTGAGGTTGAGGCCGAATCTACGACGACGCCCTGCCCCCCCTTCTTCCCCACGGAGGGTTTCACGGGGGTCCTATCGATGGGCACGAAAGAAGACTCCCTCCGAGGAGGCAGGGAGATTCTGGGCCCCGAGGCCGCCACCACTGGTGCAGCCTCCACAGGCTGGGCCAGGGCCGCCGCGACCGTTTCGATAGAGGGCTTGGTCGAATGGATCAAGGCCTTCACCACCTTAGGTGCGCTCACCGCCTTATCCTTGAGGGAGGGGGCACTGCCACGCTCCTCCTCTGCCTTAGAGCTCGACCGGGGTCTCTCCAGGAGCTTCGCCGGGTGCTCGGCCTTCCTCTTACCCGACCCAGAGCGTTGGCTCGTGGTTGATGGTGCCGGGGAGGGTGCGCCCTGCCTGGCGCCCGTAGAGCCCGACCGTTCGGCGCTCCCGGTGCCAGCGGACTCGCGGTGCTTGGCCTTATGTTGGGCCCCCGTCGCCGGGGCGCCCTCAAAGGTCTTAGAAGACCGCTCAGATTTCTTCTTCTTCTCGCCAGACGGGCTCTTACCCTCCAGCCAGCTGGCGAGACGTTGATGGCGGTCCTTCATGGTCCGTTCCGACATGTTGCCGCAAAACGCACAGTCCTTCTCCACGTGCGTCTTGTCCCCATGAAGGCAGTAAAGGCAGAAAGAGTGTTCGTCCTCCTTGAAGACGTTCTGCAGCTGGCATCCAGGGCAGGCCCTGAACAGCTTTCCGGGCGTCGAGCTTCCCTTCTCCTGGGCCATCTCCGAGACCGGGCCTGAGAAGCTTCTGGAGTCCTCCGAAGTGTAGCTCGACGAAATCTTCACCCTTGAGGGGCACAGATGAATCCGACACGGGTCCCCGTTGATCGGATGTAGGATCGGTGGAGCTTGAGGCTCTTTTGACCGAAAGAATCGAAGTTTTTGTGAAAAAGCGCGAAAAAATAGCACTAACGCTCGAGAGCAATAGCACGAGGATCCCAACACATGAACGTGCGGTAAAAATCTGAAGATGGCTGCCAGAGGCGGTGCTTAGGTAGAGGGCAGTCATTGGCTGTGGTCAGTATGACGCAGAGACCAGTGATTGGTTATTACTACGAAAGACAGATCAGAAACGAAACTGATACTGGTTTTTTCTTTACCGAGGATTCCCAGCCTGACGACGGGGAATATTCATGAGCATGTGAATCCATGCCAGACCCCATGCTGGAGAATAGGCACTATAAAGAGACTGGTACTATGAACAGGGAATATGATTAAGAGGAATGTTCAACAAATTTCACCTGCTTAATATATCAGTCAAAATAGAATGGACCCAGGAACAGGCTATATCCCAACTAGATTACTGCAACAGCATGTGCGTGTTTATAAGCCACTCCAAGAAAAATATCCATATCCTACTTATGTCTCTCATGCGATCTTCTGCCTCAAACATAGGGACTAGCTTTTATTGCTTTAGATCATAAATGTTATGGATGGGGCAACAAAAAAACTGAGACACCCCACCAGGGCGAGAGGCAGAGGCCGAGGCCCCACCAGGGCGAGAGAGGCCGAGGCCCCACCAGGGCGAGAGAGGCCGAGGCCCCACCAGGGCGAGAGAGGCCGAAGCCCCATCAGGGCGAGAGGCAGAGGCCCCACCAGGCCGAGGCCCCACCAGGGCGAGAGGCCGAGGCGCCCCAACAGGGCGAGAGGCCGAGGCCCCACCAGGGCCCCACCAGTGCGGGAGGCCGAGGCCCCACCAGGGCAGAAGGCTGAGGCCCCACCAATGCGAGAGGCCGAGAGGCCCAGGCCCCACCAGGGCGAGAGGCCGAGGCCCCACCAGGGTGAGAGGCCGAGGCCCCACCAGGGTGAGAGGCCGAGGCCCCACCAGGGCGAGAGGCCGAGGCGCCCCACCAGGGCGAGAGGCCGAGGCGCCCCAACAGGGCGAGAGGCCGAGGCCCCACAAGGGCCTAACCAGTGCGGGAGGCCGAGGCCCCACCAGGGCGAGAGGCCGAGGCCAAGGCCCCACCAGGGCGAGAGGCCGAGGCCAATGCTACACCAGGGCGAGAGGCCGAGGCCAATGCCCCACCAGGGCGAGAGGCCGAGGCCAATGCCCCACCAGGGCGAGAGGCCGAGGCCAATGCCCCACCAGGGCGAGAGGCCGAGGCCCCACCAGGGCAAAAGGCAGAGGCCCCACCAGGGCAAAAGGCAGAGGCCCCACCAGGGCGAGAGGCAGAGGCCCCACCAGGGCAAAAGGCAGAGGCCGAGGCCCCGCCAGCCGAGCGGCCGAGACACCCCAACAGGGCGGGAGGCCGAGGCCCCACCAGGGCGGGAGGCCGAGGCCCCGCCAGCCGAGATGCCGAGACACCCCAACAGGGCGGGAGGCCGAGGCCCCGCCAGGGCGGGAGGCAGAGGCCGAGGCCCCGCCAGCCGAGCGGCCGAGACACCCCAACAGGGCGGGAGGCCGAGGCCCCACCAGGGCGGGAGGCCGAGGCCCCACCAGGGCGGGAGGCAGAGGCCCCGCCAGCCGAGAGGCCGAGACACCCCAACAGGGCGGGAGGCCGAGGCCCCGCCAGGGCGGGAGTCCGAGGCCCCGCCAGCCGAGAGGCCGAGGCCCCGCCAGCCGAGAGGCCGAGACACCCCGCCAGCCGAGAGGCCGAGACACCCCGCCAGCCGAGAGGCCGAGGCCCCACCAGGGCGAGAGGCCGAGGCCCCACCAGGGCGAGAGGCCGAGGCCCCAACAGGGCGAGAGGCAGAGGCCAAGGCCCCACCAGGGCGAGAGGCAGAGGCCAAGGCCCCACCAGGGCGAGAGGCAGAGGCCAAGGCCCCACCAGGGCGAGAGGCAGAGGCCAAGGCCCCACCAGGGCGAGAGAGCCCAATGCTCCACCAGGGCGAGACAGGCCGAGGCCCCACCACGGCGAGAGGCAGAGGCCCCACCACGGCGAGAGGCAGAGGCCCCACCACGGCGAGAGGCAGAGGCCCCACCACGGCGAGAGGCAGAGGCCCCACCAGGGTGAAAGGCAGAGGCCAAGGCCCCACGAGGGTGAGAGGCCGAGGCCCCACACCAGGGCGAGAGGCTGAGGCCCCGTCAGGGTGAGATGGCGAGAGGCCGTGGCCCCACCAGGGCGAGAGCCAGAGGAGGCCCCTTATGATGAGGAAGAGGGACCACAATGATAAGGATAATGTAGTCTAGAATGAGGTTATACCAAAGTCTGAGAGAGAAAAATGGACATGGAAAAGAGACTAGTAAGCGGGACTAGGACACAGAATAGGCACTATAAAAAGATCGGTACTATGAAAAGGGAAAATGATTGAGAGGAATGCTCAACAGATTTCACCTGGTTAAAAAAAAAAAAACTCCCCACCCTGTATATCAGTCAAAATAGAATGGACCCAAGAATTGGTTATATCCCAACTAGATTACTGCAACAGCATGTTTGTGTTTATAAGCCACCCCAAGAAAAATATCCATCTCATACATGTGTCTCATGTGGTCTTCAGCAACATAGGGACTAGCTTTTACTGCTTTAGATCATAAATGCTATGGATGGGGCAACACAAAAATCCACAAAATCATCGTCTGACTCACAAGGCCTTTTGCAATGTAGCACCAAATTATATACCTACCAGATCCCTTGGATCAGCATCTTCAGACAACTGCAACTGGAAAGTCCTAGAAAAAAAAAGACCAGGCAAGATTAGCCTCAACCCAAGGCTTCATCATCCAAGCCTCCAATTATTCAAGACCCTTTTAAGAATGGAAAGACCCAGCAAAAACGCAAAGGCCCCACAGCAGAACATTATTCCTGCACATCATGAACCTCCTAAATGCACCGTAATAACCACACCTACCCATCTCATGAACAATCGCTCTATCTTACTTACTACCACAGCACTAGTCATGGAACATTTTGTGCACTTCCCCCAGCAAGAATTTTTGGGAACCCTGACTGCTTGCCGAGACCGAGGACCCGCCAGGGCGAGAGGCCGAGGCCCCACAAGGAGGCCCACTGGGGCGAGAGAGGCCGAGGCCGCTCCAGGGCGAGAGACAGAGGCCGAGGCCACACCAGAGCGAGAGGCAGAGGCCGAGGCCCCACCGGGCCGAGAGGCCGAGGCCCCACCCGGGCGAGAGGCCGAGGACCCCCAAGGCGAGAGGCAGAGGCCCCACCAGTAATATATGCAAATATACAATTTGAAAGCAATGTGTTTGGCAAGATGGAGAGTACCATGGATGATACCAAGACTCACCCTCTGACTCTAGAGAAAGCTATATAATGTCTAAAAGATCCAGTTCAAGCACCAAACCCATAGGTCTTAAATTGCCAGCAGTTTATGCCTCAAATAAATACTGGTTGTATTTTGATGTTCCAATCAATATGTAATTCACATTTCAATTCAATGTTTTATGTGGCTTTATTAAAGCTAATCCTCAACATACATAGGTTCTATTTCTTCCAACTGAACAAGCTCAAGTAAAGAAATTGACACAGTATCTGTAGATCACTTTCCTAATCTGCAACAAATACAAGCTGAACAAATACAAGCTGAATAGCTTGCACTTGAATTAACTTGATATTTAGAACATCCACCCTAATGGAAAAGAAATAAAATGTAGCCTGTGTTCCTGATAAGACTGTCTGTCATTTGAAATGCTTATGTACAACCAGTGGAGTGTTCCTAGCTTCTAAATTGGAGGAACCTCTTTCAGGCTCCCTCCAATGGCTTTCCTCACGGGTGCCCACGAGGAAAGCCCTAAATATCAAGTTCAAGCTATTCGGTGCAGATTAGGAAAGTGATCTACAGATATGTCTCAATGTAGCCCGGATGAAAACTTGTTATAGGTTGAAACACTGGTTGGCTTTTTCTTTGCTTGTTCAGTTAGAAAGAATGGAACTTTATCTTTTGTATGTTGAGTTAGAGTGAACAATCTGTTTTAAGTGGTTGGTTTAATAAAACCTCGAAACATTATTGGCATTTGAATTCAATATTGAAGGGACATCAAAATGCAACTGGCATTAGAGGCATAAACTGCTGCAATTCAAGACTTATAGGTTTGGTGCTGGAACTAGGTCTTTTAGACTGTCTACAAGAAGGATAGGCAAGGAAGAAAGAATACGAGAAACAAAAATGGACATGGAAAGGAGACTAGGAAGAGGGAATAGGACATAGAATAGGCACTATAAAGAGACTGGTACTATGAAAAGGGAATATGATTAAGAGGAATGTTCAACAAATTTCACCTGCTTAATATATCAGTCAAAATAGAATGGACCCAGGAACAGGCTATATCCCAACTAGATTACTGCAACAGCATGTGCGTGTTTATAAGCCACTCCAAGAAAAATATCCATATCCTACTTATGTCTCTCATGCGATCTTCTGCCTCAAACATAGGGACTAGCTTTTATTGCTTTAGATCATAAATGTTATGGATGGGGCAACAAAAAAACTGAGACACCCCACCAGGGCGAGAGGCAGAGGCCGAGGCCCCACCAGGGCGAGAGAGGCCGAGGCCCCACCAGGGCGAGAGAGGCCGAAGCCCCATCAGGGCGAGAGGCAGAGGCCCCACCAGGCCGAGGCCCCACCAGGGCGAGAGGCCGAGGCGCCCCAACAGGGCGAGAGGCCGAGGCCCCACCAGGGCCCCACCAGTGCGGGAGGCCGAGGCCCCACCAGGGCAGAAGGCTGAGGCCCCACCAATGCGAGAGGCCGAGAGGCCCAGGCCCCACCAGGGCGAGAGGCCGAGGCCCCACCAGGGTGAGAGGCCGAGGCCGAGGCCCCACCAGGGTGAGAGGCCGAGGCCCCACCAGGGCGAGAGGCCGAGGCGCCCCACCAGGGCGAGAGGCCGAGGCGCCCCAACAGGGCGAGAGGCCGAGGCCCCACAAGGGCCTAACCAGTGCGGGAGGCCGAGGCCCCACCAGGGCGAGAGGCCGAGGCCAAGGCCCCACCAGGGCGAGAGGCCGAGGCCAATGCTACACCAGGGCGAGAGGCCGAGGCCAATGCCCCACCAGGGCGAGAGGCCGAGGCCAATGCCCCACCAGGGCGAGAGGCCGAGGCCAATGCCCCACCAGGGCGAGAGGCCGAGGCCCCACCAGGGCAAAAGGCAGAGGCCCCACCAGGGCAAAAGGCAGAGGCCCCACCAGGGCGAGAGGCAGAGGCCCCACCAGGGCGAGAGGCAGAGGCCGAGGCCCCGCCAGCCGAGCGGCCGAGACACCCCAACAGGGCGGGAGGCCGAGGCCCCACCAGGGCGGGAGGCCGAGGCCCCACCAGGGCGGGAGGCCGAGGCCCCGCCAGCCGAGATGCCGAGACACCCCAACAGGGCGGGAGGCCGAGGCCCCGCCAGGGCGGGAGGCAGAGGCCGAGGCCCCGCCAGCCGAGCGGCCGAGACACCCCAACAGGGCGGGAGGCCGAGGCCCCACCAGGGCGGGAGGCCGAGGCCCCACCAGGGCGGGAGGCAGAGGCCCCGCCAGCCGAGAGGCCGAGACACCCCAACAGGGCGGGAGGCCGAGGCCCCGCCAGGGCGGGAGTCCGAGGCCCCGCCAGCCGAGAGGCCGAGGCCCCGCCAGCCGAGAGGCCGAGACACCCCGCCAGCCGAGAGGCAGAGGCCCCGCCAGCCGAGAGGCCGAGGCCCCGCCAGCCGAGAGGCCGAGGCCCCACCAGGGCGAGAGGCCGAGGCCCCACCAGGGCGAGAGGCAGAGGCCCCACCAGGGCGAGAGGCAGAGGCCAAGGCCCCACCAGGGCGAGAGGCAGAGGCCAAGGCCCCACCAGGGCGAGAGGCAGAGGCCAAGGCCCCACCAGGGCGAGACAGGCCGAGGCCCCACCACGGCGAGAGGCAGAGGCCCCACCACGGCGAGAGGCAGAGGCCCCAACACGGCGAGAGGCAGAGGCCCCACCACGGCGAGAGGCAGAGGCCCCACCAGGGTGAAAGGCAGAGGCCAAGGCCCCACGAGGGTGAGAGGCCGAGGCCCCACACCAGGGCGAGAGGCTGAGGCCCCGTCAGGGTGAGATGGCGAGAGGCCGTGGCCCCACCAGGGCGAGAGCCAGAGGAGGCCCCTTATGATGAGGAAGAGGGACCACAATGATAAGGATAATGTAGTCTAGAATGAGGTTATACCAAAGTCTGAGAGAGAAAAATGGACATGGAAAAGAGACTAGTAAGCGGGACTAGGACACAGAATAGGCACTATAAAAAGATCGGTACTATGAAAAGGGAAAATGATTGAGAGGAATGCTCAACAGATTTCACCTGGTTAAAAAAAAAAAAAAAACTCCCCACCCTGTATATCAGTCAAAATAGAATGGACCCAAGAATTGGTTATATCCCAACTAGATTACTGCAACAGCATGTTTGTGTTTATAAGCCACCCCAAGAAAAATATCCATCTCATACATGTGTCTCATGTGGTCTTCAGCAACATAGGGACTAGCTTTTACTGCTTTAGATCATAAATGCTATGGATGGGGCAGCACAAAAATCCACAAAATCATCGTCTGACTCACAAGGCCTTTTGCAATGTAGCACCAAATTATATACCTACCAGATCCCTTGGATCAGCATCTTCAGACAACTGCAACTGGAAAGTCCTAGAAAAAAAAAGACCAGGCAAGATTAGCCTCAACCCAAGGCTTCATCATCCAAGCCTCCAATTATTCAAGACCCTTTTAAGAATGGAAAGACCCAGCAAAAACGCAAAGGCCCCACAGCAGAACATTATTCCTGCACATCATGAACCTCCTAAATGCACCGTAATAACCACACCTACCCATCTCATGAACAATCGCTCTATCTTACTTACTACCACAGCACTAGTCATGGAACATTTTGTGCACTTCCCCCAGCAAGAATTTTTGGGAACCCTGACTGCTTGCCGAGACCGAGGACCCGCCAGGGCGAGAGGCCGAGGCCCCACAAGGAGGCCCACTGGGGCGAGAGAGGCCGAGGCCGCTCCAGGGCGAGAGACAGAGGCCGAGGCCACACCAGAGCGAGAGGCAGAGGCCGAGGCCCCACCGGGCCGAGAGGCCGAGGCCCCACCCGGGCGAGAGGCCGAGGACCCCCAAGGCGAGAGGCAGAGGCCCCACCAGTAATATATGCAAATATACAATTTGAAAGCAATGTGTTTGGCAAGATGGAGAGTACCATGGATGATACCAAGACTCACCCTCTGACTCTAGAGAAAGCTATATAATGTCTAAAAGATCCAGTTCAAGCACCAAACCCATAGGTCTTAAATTGCCAGCAGTTTATGCCTCAAATAAATACTGGTTGTATTTTGATGTTCCAATCAATATGTAATTCACATTTCAATTCAATGTTTTATGTGGCTTTATTAAAGCTAATCCTCAACATACATAGGTTCTATTTCTTCCAACTGAACAAGCTCAAGTAAAGAAATTGACACAGTATCTGTAGATCACTTTCCTAATCTGCAACAAATACAAGCTGAACAAATACAAGCTGAATAGCTTGCACTTGAATTAACTTGATATTTAGAACATCCACCCTAATGGAAAAGAAATAAAATGTAGCCTGTGTTCCTGATAAGACTGTCTGTCATTTGAAATGCTTATGTACAACCAGTGGAGTGTTCCTAGCTTCTAAATTGGAGGAACCTCTTTCAGGCTCCCTCCAATGGCTTTCCTCACGGGCGCCCACGAGGAAAGCCCTAAATATCAAGTTCAAGCTATTCGGTGCAGATTAGGAAAGTGATCTACAGATATGTCTCAATGTAGCCCGGATGAAAACTTGTTATAGGTTGAAACACTGGTTGGCTTTTTCTTTGCTTGTTCAGTTAGAAAGAATGGAACTTTATCTTTTGTATGTTGAGTTAGAGTGAACAAAATGTTTTAAGTGGTTGGTTTAATAAAACCTCGAAACATTATTGGCATTTGAATTCAATATTGAAGGGACATCAAAATGCAACTAGCATTAGAGGCATAAACTGCTGCAATTCAAGACTTATAGGTTTGGTGCTGGAACTAGGTCTTTTAGACTGTCTACAAGAAGGATAGGCAAGGAAGAAAGAATACGAGAAACAAAAATGGACATGGAAAGGAGACTAGGAAGAGGGAATAGGACATAGAATAGGCACTATAAAGAGACTGGTACTATGAAAAGGGAATATGATTAAGAGGAATGTTCAACAAATTTCACCTGCTTAATATATCAGTCAAAATAGAATGGACCCAGGAACAGGCTATATCCCAACTAGATTACTGCAACAGCATGTGCGTGTTTATAAGCCACTCCAAGAAAAATATCCATATCCTACTTATGTCTCTCATGCGATCTTCTGCCTCAAACATAGGGACTAGCTTTTATTGCTTTAGATCATAAATGTTATGGATGGGGCAACAAAAAAACTGAGACACCCCACCAGGGCGAGAGGCAGAGGCCGAGGCCCCACCAGGGCGAGAGAGGCCGAGGCCCCACCAGGGCGAGAGAGGCCGAGGCCCCACCAGGGCGAGAGAGGCCGAAGCCCCATCAGGGCGAGAGGCAGAGGCCCCACCAGGCCGAGGCCCCACCAGGGCGAGAGGCCGAGGCGCCCCAACAGGGCGAGAGGCCGAGGCCCCACCAGGGCCCCACCAGTGCGGGAGGCCGAGGCCCCACCAGGGCAGAAGGCTGAGGCCCCACCAATGCGAGAGGCCGAGAGGCCCAGGCCCCACCAGGGCGAGAGGCCGAGGCCCCACCAGGGTGAGAGGCCGAGGCCGAGGCCCCACCAGGGTGAGAGGCCGAGGCCCCACCAGGGCGAGAGGCCGAGGCGCCCCACCAGGGCGAGAGGCCGAGGCGCCCCAACAGGGCGAGAGGCCGAGGCCCCACAAGGGCCTAACCAGTGCGGGAGGCCGAGGCCCCACCAGGGCGAGAGGCCGAGGCCAAGGCCCCACCAGGGCGAGAGGCCGAGGCCAATGCTACACCAGGGCGAGAGGCCGAGGCCAATGCCCCACCAGGGCGAGAGGCCGAGGCCAATGCCCCACCAGGGCGAGAGGCCGAGGCCAATGCCCCACCAGGGCGAGAGGCCGAGGCCCCACCAGGGCAAAAGGCAGAGGCCCCACCAGGGCAAAAGGCAGAGGCCCCACCAGGGCGAGAGGCAGAGGCCCCACCAGGGCGAGAGGCAGAGGCCGAGGCCCCGCCAGCCGAGCGGCCGAGACACCCCAACAGGGCGGGAGGCCGAGGCCCCACCAGGGCGGGAGGCCGAGGCCCCACCAGGGCGGGAGGCCGAGGCCCCGCCAGCCGAGATGCCGAGACACCCCAACAGGGCGGGAGGCCGAGGCCCCGCCAGGGCGGGAGGCAGAGGCCGAGGCCCCGCCAGCCGAGCGGCCGAGACACCCCAACAGGGCGGGAGGCCGAGGCCCCACCAGGGCGGGAGGCCGAGGCCCCACCAGGGCGGGAGGCAGAGGCCCCGCCAGCCGAGAGGCCGAGACACCCCAACAGGGCGGGAGGCCGAGGCCCCGCCAGGGCGGGAGTCCGAGGCCCCGCCAGCCGAGAGGCCGAGGCCCCGCCAGCCGAGAGGCCGAGACACCCCGCCAGCCGAGAGGCCGAGACACCCCGCCAGCCGAGAGGCCGAGGCCCCACCAGGGCGAGAGGCCGAGGCCCCACCAGGGCGAGAGGCCGAGGCCCCAACAGGGCGAGAGGCAGAGGCCAAGGCCCCACCAGGGCGAGAGGCAGAGGCCAAGGCCCCACCAGGGCGAGAGGCAGAGGCCAAGGCCCCACCAGGGCGAGAGGCAGAGGCCAAGGCCCCACCAGGGCGAGAGAGCCCAATGCTCCACCAGGGCGAGACAGGCCGAGGCCCCACCACGGCGAGAGGCAGAGGCCCCACCACGGCGAGAGGCAGAGGCCCCACCACGGCGAGAGGCAGAGGCCCCACCACGGCGAGAGGCAGAGGCCCCACCAGGGTGAAAGGCAGAGGCCAAGGCCCCACGAGGGTGAGAGGCCGAGGCCCCACACCAGGGCGAGAGGCTGAGGCCCCGTCAGGGTGAGATGGCGAGAGGCCGTGGCCCCACCAGGGCGAGAGCCAGAGGAGGCCCCTTATGATGAGGAAGAGGGACCACAATGATAAGGATAATGTAGTCTAGAATGAGGTTATACCAAAGTCTGAGAGAGAAAAATGGACATGGAAAAGAGACTAGTAAGCGGGACTAGGACACAGAATAGGCACTATAAAAAGATCGGTACTATGAAAAGGGAAAATGATTGAGAGGAATGCTCAACAGATTTCACCTGGTTAAAAAAAAAAAACTCCCCACCCTGTATATCAGTCAAAATAGAATGGACCCAAGAATTGGTTATATCCCAACTAGATTACTGCAACAGCATGTTTGTGTTTATAAGCCACCCCAAGAAAAATATCCATCTCATACATGTGTCTCATGTGGTCTTCAGCAACATAGGGACTAGCTTTTACTGCTTTAGATCATAAATGCTATGGATGGGGCAACACAAAAATCCACAAAATCATCGTCTGACTCACAAGGCCTTTTGCAATGTAGCACCAAATTATATACCTACCAGATCCCTTGGATCAGCATCTTCAGACAACTGCAACTGGAAAGTCCTAGAAAAAAAAAGACCAGGCAAGATTAGCCTCAACCCAAGGCTTCATCATCCAAGCCTCCAATTATTCAAGACCCTTTTAAGAATGGAAAGACCCAGCAAAAACGCAAAGGCCCCACAGCAGAACATTATTCCTGCACATCATGAACCTCCTAAATGCACCGTAATAACCACACCTACCCATCTCATGAACAATCGCTCTATCTTACTTACTACCACAGCACTAGTCATGGAACATTTTGTGCACTTCCCCCAGCAAGAATTTTTGGGAACCCTGACTGCTTGCCGAGACCGAGGACCCGCCAGGGCGAGAGGCCGAGGCCCCACAAGGAGGCCCACTGGGGCGAGAGAGGCCGAGGCCACACCAGAGCGAGAGGCAGAGGCCGAGGCCCCACCGGGCCGAGAGGCCGAGGCCCCACCCGGGCGAGAGGCCGAGGACCCCCAAGGCGAGAGGCAGAGGCCCCACCAGTAATATATGCAAATATACAATTTGAAAGCAATGTGTTTGGCAAGATGGAGAGTACCATGGATGATACCAAGACTCACCCTCTGACTCTAGAGAAAGCTATATAATGTCTAAAAGATCCAGTTCAAGCACCAAACCCATAGGTCTTAAATTGCCAGCAGTTTATGCCTCAAATAAATACTGCTTGTATTTTGATGTTCCAATCAATATGTAATTCACATTTCAATTCAATGTTTTATGTGGCTTTATTAAAGCTAATCCTCAACATACATAGGTTCTATTTCTTCCAACTGAACAAGCTCAAGTAAAGAAATTGACACAGTATCTGTAGATCACTTTCCTAATCTGCAACAAATACAAGCTGAACAAATACAAGCTGAATAGCTTGCACTTGAATTAACTTGATATTTAGAACATCCACCCTAATGGAAAAGAAATAAAATGTAGCCTGTGTTCCTGATAAGACTGTCTGTCATTTGAAATGCTTATGTACAACCAGTGGAGTGTTCCTAGCTTCTAAATTGGAGGAACCTCTTTCAGGCTCCCTCCAATGGCTTTCCTCACGGGCGCCCACGAGGAAAGCCCTAAATATCAAGTTCAAGCTATTCGGTGCAGATTAGGAAAGTGATCTACAGATATGTCTCAATGTAGCCCGGATGAAAACTTGTTATAGGTTGAAACACTGGTTGGCTTTTTCTTTGCTTGTTCAGTTAGAAAGAATGGAACTTTATCTTTTGTATGTTGAGTTAGAGTGAACAATCTGTTTTAAGTGGTTGGTTTAATAAAACCTCGAAACATTATTGGCATTTGAATTCAATATTGAAGGGACATCAAAATGCAACTAGCATTAGAGGCATAAACTGCTGCAATTCAAGACTTATAGGTTTGGTGCTGGAACTAGGTCTTTTAGACTGTCTACAAGAAGGATAGGCAAGGAAGAAAGAATACGAGAAACAAAAATGGACATGGAAAGGAGACTAGGAAGAGGGAATAGGACATAGAATAGGCACTATAAAGAGACTGGTACTATGAAAAGGGAATATGATTAAGAGGAATGTTCAACAAATTTCACCTGCTTAATATATCAGTCAAAATAGAATGGACCCAGGAACAGGCTATATCCCAACTAGATTACTGCAACAGCATGTGCGTGTTTATAAGCCACTCCAAGAAAAATATCCATATCCTACTTATGTCTCTCATGCGATCTTCTGCCTCAAACATAGGGACTAGCTTTTATTGCTTTAGATCATAAATGTTATGGATGGGGCAACAAAAAAACTGAGACACCCCACCAGGGCGAGAGGCAGAGGCCGAGGCCCCACCAGGGCGAGAGAGGCCGAGGCCCCACCAGGGCGAGAGAGGCCGAGGCCCCACCAGGGCGAGAGAGGCCGAAGCCCCATCAGGGCGAGAGGCAGAGGCCCCACCAGGCCGAGGCCCCACCAGGGCGAGAGGCCGAGGCGCCCCAACAGGGCGAGAGGCCGAGGCCCCACCAGGGCCCCACCAGTGCGGGAGGCCGAGGCCCCACCAGGGCAGAAGGCTGAGGCCCCACCAATGCGAGAGGCCGAGAGGCCCAGGCCCCACCAGGGCGAGAGGCCGAGGCCCCACCAGGGTGAGAGGCCGAGGCCGAGGCCCCACCAGGGTGAGAGGCCGAGGCCCCACCAGGGCGAGAGGCCGAGGCGCCCCACCAGGGCGAGAGGCCGAGGCGCCCCAACAGGGCGAGAGGCCGAGGCCCCACAAGGGCCTAACCAGTGCGGGAGGCCGAGGCCCCACCAGGGCGAGAGGCCGAGGCCAAGGCCCCACCAGGGCGAGAGGCCGAGGCCAATGCCCCACCAGGGCGAGAGGCCGAGGCCAATGCCCCACCAGGGCGAGAGGCCGAGGCCAATGCCCCACCAGGGCGAGAGGCCGAGGCCAATGCCCCACCAGGGCGAGAGGCCGAGGCCCCACCAGGGCAAAAGGCAGAGGCCCCACCAGGGCAAAAGGCAGAGGCCCCACCAGGGCGAGAGGCAGAGGCCCCACCAGGGCGAGAGGCAGAGGCCGAGGCCCCGCCAGCCGAGCGGCCGAGACACCCCAACAGGGCGGGAGGCCGAGGCCCCACCAGGGCGGGAGGCCGAGGCCCCACCAGGGCGGGAGGCCGAGGCCCCGCCAGCCGAGATGCCGAGACACCCCAACAGGGCGGGAGGCCGAGGCCCCGCCAGGGCGGGAGGCAGAGGCCGAGGCCCCGCCAGCCGAGCGGCCGAGACACCCCAACAGGGCGGGAGGCCGAGGCCCCACCAGGGCGGGAGGCCGAGGCCCCACCAGGGCGGGAGGCAGAGGCCCCGCCAGCCGAGAGGCCGAGACACCCCAACAGGGCGGGAGGCCGAGGCCCCGCCAGGGCGGGAGTCCGAGGCCCCGCCAGCCGAGAGGCCGAGGCCCCGCCAGCCGAGAGGCCGAGACACCCCGCCAGCCGAGAGGCCGAGACACCCCGCCAGCCGAGAGGCCGAGGCCCCACCAGGGCGAGAGGCCGAGGCCCCACCAGGGCGAGAGGCCGAGGCCCCAACAGGGCGAGAGGCAGAGGCCAAGGCCCCACCAGGGCGAGAGGCAGAGGCCAAGGCCCCACCAGGGCGAGAGGCAGAGGCCAAGGCCCCACCAGGGCGAGAGGCAGAGGCCAAGGCCCCACCAGGGCGAGAGAGCCCAATGCTCCACCAGGGCGAGACAGGCCGAGGCCCCACCACGGCGAGAGGCAGAGGCCCCACCACGGCGAGAGGCAGAGGCCCCACCACGGCGAGAGGCAGAGGCCCCACCACGGCGAGAGGCAGAGGCCCCACCAGGGTGAAAGGCAGAGGCCAAGGCCCCACGAGGGTGAGAGGCCGAGGCCCCACACCAGGGCGAGAGGCTGAGGCCCCGTTAGGGTGAGATGGCGAGAGGCCGTGGCCCCACCAGGGCGAGAGCCAGAGGAGGCCCCTTATGAGGAAGAGGGACCACAATGATAAGGATAATGTAGTCTAGAATGAGGTTATACCAAAGTCTGAGAGAGAAAAATGGACATGGAAAAGAGACTAGTAAGCGGGACTAGGACACAGAATAGGCACTATAAAAAGATCGGTACTATGAAAAGGGAAAATGATTGAGAGGAATGCTCAACAGATTTCACCTGGTTAAAAAAAAAAAAAACTCCCCACCCTGTATATCAGTCAAAATAGAATGGACCCAAGAATTGGTTATATCCCAACTAGATTACTGCAACAGCATGTTTGTGTTTATAAGCCACCCCAAGAAAAATATCCATCTCATACATGTGTCTCATGTGGTCTTCAGCAACATAGGGACTAGCTTTTACTGCTTTAGATCATAAATGCTATGGATGGGGCAACACAAAAATCCACAAAATCATCGTCTGACTCACAAGGCCTTTTGCAATGTAGCACCAAATTATATACCTACCAGATCCCTTGGATCAGCATCTTCAGACAACTGCAACTGGAAAGTCCTAGAAAAAAAAAGACCAGGCAAGATTAGCCTCAACCCAAGGCTTCATCATCCAAGCCTCCAATTATTCAAGACCCTTTTAAGAATGGAAAGACCCAGCAAAAACGCAAAGGCCCCACAGCAGAACATTATTCCTGCACATCATGAACCTCCTAAATGCACCGTAATAACCACACCTACCCATCTCATGAACAATCGCTCTATCTTACTTACTACCACAGCACTAGTCATGGAACATTTTGTGCACTTCCCCCAGCAAGAATTTTTGGGAACCCTGACTGCTTGCCGAGACCGAGGACCCGCCAGGCCGAGAGGCCGAGGCCCCACAAGGAGGCCCACTGGGGCGAGAGAGGCCGAGGCTCCAGGGCGAGAGACAGAGGCCGAGGCCACACCAGAGCGAGAGGCAGAGGCCGAGGCCCAACCGGGCCGAGAGGCCGAGGCCCCACCCGAGCGAGAGGCCGAGGACCCCCAAGGCGAGAGGCAGAGGCCCCACCAGTAATATATGCAAATATACAATTTGAAAGCAATGTGTTTGGCAAGATGGAGAGTACCATGGATGATACCAAGACTCACCCTCTGACTCTAGAGAAAGCTATATAATGTTTAAAAGATCCAGTTCAAGTACCAAACCCATAGGTCTTAAATTGCCAGCAGTTTATGCCTCAAATAAATACTGGTTGTATTTTGATGTTCCAATCAATATGTAATTCACATTTCAATTCAATGTTTTATGTGGCTTTATTAAAGCTAATCCTCAACATACATGGGTTCTATTTCTTCCAACTGAACAAGCTCAAGTAAAGAAATTGACACAGTATCTGTAGATCACTTTCCTAATCTGCAACAAATACAAGCTGAACAAATACAAGCTGAATAGCTTGCACTTGAATTAACTTGATATTTAGAACATCCACCCTAATGGAAAAGAAATAAAATGTAGCCTGTGTTCCTGATAAGACTGTCTGTCATTTGAAATGCTTATGTACAACCAGTGGAGTGTTCCTAGCTTCTAAATTGGAGGAACCTCTTTCAGGCTCCCTCCAATGGCTTTCCTCACGGGCGCCCACGAGGAAAGCCCTAAATATCAAGTTCAAGCTATTCGGTGCAGATTAGGAAAGTGATCTACAGATATGTCTCAATGTAGCCCGGATGAAAACTTGTTATAGGTTGAAACACTGGTTGGCTTTTTCTTTGCTTGTTCAGTTAGAAAGAATGGAACTTTATATTTTGTATGTTGAGTTAGAGTGAACAATCTGTTTTAAGTGGTTGGTTTAATAAAACCTCGAAACATTATTGGCATTTGAATTCAATATTGAAGGGACATCAAAATGCAACTAGCATTAGAGGCATAAACTGCTGCAATTCAAGACTTATAGGTTTGGTGCTGGAACTAGGTCTTTTAGACTGTCTACAAGAAGGATAGGCAAGGAAGAAAGAATACGAGAAACAAAAATGGACATGGAAAGGAGACTAGGAAGCGGGAATAGGACATAGAATAGGCACTATAAAGAGACTGGTACTATGAAAAGGGAATATGATTAAGAGGAATGTTCAACAAATTTCACCTGCTTAATATATCAGTCAAAATAGAATGGACCCAGGAACAGGCTATATCCCAACTAGATTACTGCAACAGCATGTGCGTGTTTATAAGCCACTCCAAGAAAAATATCCATATCCTACTTATGTCTTTCATGCGATCTTCTGCCTCAAACATAGGGACTAGCTTTTATTGCTTTAGATCATAAATGTTATGGATGGGGCAACAAAAAAACTGAGACACCCCACCAGGGCGAGAGGCAGAGGCCGAGGCCCCACCAGGGCGAGAGAGGCCGAGGCCCCACCAGGGCGAGAGAGGCCGAAGCCCCATCAGGGCGAGAGGCAGAGGCCCCACCAGGGCGAGAGGCCGAGGCCCCACCAGGGCGAGAGGCCGAGGCCCCACCAGGGCGAGAGGCCGAGGCGCCCCAACAGGGCGAGAGGCCGAGGCCCCACCAGGGCCCCACCAGTGCGGGAGGCCGAGGCCCCACCAGGGCGGAAGGCTGAGGCCCCACCAATGCGAGAGGCCGAGAGGCCCAGGGCCCCACCAGGGCGAGAGGCCGAGGCCCCACCAGGGTGAGAGGCGGAGGCCGAGGCCCCACCAGGGCGAGAGGCCGAGGCCCCACCAGGGCGAGAGGCCGAGGCGCCCCAACAGGGCGGGAGGCCGAGGCCCCACAAGGGCCTAACCAGTGCGGGAGGCCGAGGCCCCACCAGGGCGGAAGGCTGAGGCCCCACCAATGCGAGAGGCCGAGGCCAAGGCCCCACCAGGGCGAGAGGCCGAGGCCAAGGCCCCACCAGGGCGAGAGGCCGAGGCCAAGGCCCCACCAGGGCGAGAGGCCGAGGCCAATGCCCCACCAGGGCGAGAGGCCGAGGCCAATGCCCCACCAGGGCGAAAGGCAGAGGCCCCACCAGGGCAAAAGGCAGAGGCCCCACCAGGGCAAAAGGCAGAGGCCAAGGCCCCACCAGTGCGAGAGGCAGAGATTGAGGCCTCGCCAGCCGAGAGGCAGATGCCGAAAGCTCCAACAGGATGAGAGGGAGAGACACCCCAACAGGGCGAGAGGCCGAGACACCCCAACAGGGCGAGAGGCCGAGACACCCCAAGAGGCCGAGAGGCCAAGGCCCCACCAGGGCGAGAGGCCAAGGCCCCACCAGGGCGAGAGGGCGAGGCTCTACCAGGGCGAGAGGCTGAGGCCAAGGCCAGACCAGGGCAAGAGGCCGAGGCCAAGGCCAGACCATGGAAAGAGGCAGAGGCCAAGGCCAGACCATGGAAAGAGGCAGAGGCCAAGGCCCCACCAGGGCGAGAGGCAGAGGCCGAGGCCCCACCAGGGCGAGAGGCAGAGGTCGAGGCCCCACCAGGGCGAGAGGCAGAGGCCGAGGCCCCACCAGGGCGAGAGGCAGAGGCCCCGCCAGCCGAGAGGCCGAGACACCCCAACAGGGCGGGAGGCCGAGGCCCCACCAGGGCGGGAGGCCGAGCCCCCACCAGGGCGGGAGGCCGAGGCCCCACCAGGGCGGGAGGCAGAGGCCGAGGCCCCGCCAGCCGAGAGGCCGACACACCCCAACAGGGCGGGAGGCCGAGGCCCCACCAGGGCGGGAGGCCGAGGCCCCACCAGGGCGGGAGGCCGAGGCCCCACCAGGGCGGGAGGCCGAGGCCCCGCCAGCCGAGAGGCCGAGACACCCCGCCAGCCGAGAGGCCGAGACACCCCGCCAGCCGAGAGGCCGAGACACCCCGCCAGCCGAGAGGCCGAGGCCCCGCCAGCCGAGAGGCCGAGGCCCCACCAGGGCGAGAGGCCGAGGCCCCACCAGGGCGAGAGGCAGAGGCCCCACCAGGGCGAGAGGCAGAGGCCCAACCAGGGCGAGAGGCAGAGGCCCCACCAGGGCGAGAGGGCGAGGCCAAGGCCCCACCAGGGCGAGAGGGCGAGGCCAAGGCCCCACCAGGGCGAGAGGCAGAGGCCAAGGCCCCACCAGGGCGAGAGGCAGAGCCCAATGCTCCACCAGGGCGAGACAGGCCGAGGCCCCACCACGGCGAGAGGCAGAGGCCCCACCACGGCGAGAGGCAGAGGCCCCACCACGGCGAGAGGCAGAGGCCCCACCACGGCGAGAGGCAGAGGCCCCGCCAGCCGAGAGGCCAAGGCCCCGCCAGCCGAGAGGCCGAGACACCCCGCCAGCCGAGAGGCCGAGACACCCCGCCAGCCGAGAGGCCGAGACACCCCGCCAGCCGAGAGGCCGAGGCCCCGCCAGCCGAGAGGCCGAGGCCCCGCCAGCCGAGAGGCCGAGGCCCCACCAGGGCGAGAGGCCGAGGGCCCACCAGGGCGAGAGGCAGAGGCCCCACCAGGGCGAGAGGCAGAGGCCCCACCAGGGCGAGAGGGCGAGAGGTCGAGGCCCCACCAGAGCGAGAGGTCGAGGCTCCACCAGGGCGAGAGGCAGAGGCCAAGGCCCCACCAGGGCGAGACGCAGAGGCCAAGGCCCCACCAGGGCGAGAGGCAGAGGCCAAGGCCCCACCAGGGCGAGAGGCAGAGGCCAAGGCCCCACCAGGGCGAGAGGCAGAGGCCAAGGCCCCACCAGGGCGAGAGGCAGAGGCCAAGGCCCCACCAGGGCGAGAGAGCCCAATGCTCCACCAGGGCGAGACAGGCCGAGGCCCCACCACGGCGAGAGGCAGAGGCCCCACCACGGCGAGAGGCAGAGGCCCCACCACGGCGAGAGGCAGAGGCCCCACCACGGCGAGAGGCAGAGGCCCCACCACGGCGAGAGGCCAAGGCCCCACCACGGCGAGAGGCCAAGGCCCCACCAGGGTGAAAGGCAGAGGCCAAGGCCCCACGAGGGTGAGAGGCCGAGGCCCCACCAGGGCGAGAGGCTGAGGCCCCGTCAGGGTGAGATGGCGAGAGGCCGTGGCCCCACCAGGGCGAGAGGCAGAGGAGGCCCCTTATGATGAGGAAGAGGGACCACAATGATAAGGATAATGTAGTCTAGAATGAGGTTATACCAAAGTCTGAGAGAGAAAAATGGACATGGAAAAGAGACTAGTAAGCGGGACTAGGACACAGAATAGGCACTATAAAAAGATCGGTACTATGAAAAGGGAAAATGATTGAGAGGAATGCTCAACAGATTTCACCTGGTTAAAAAAAAAAAAACTCCCCACCCTGTATATCAGTCAAAATAGAATGGACCCAAGAATTGGTTATATCCCAACTAGATTACTGCAACAGCATGTTTGTGTTTATAAGCCACCCCAAGAAAAATATCCATCTCATACATGTGTCTCATGTGGTCTTCAGCAACATAGGGACTAGCTTTTACTGCTTTAGATCATAAATGCTATGGATGGGGCAACACAAAAATCCACAAAATCATCGTCTGACTCACAAGGCCTTTTGCAATGTAGCACCAAATTATATACCTACCTGATCCCTTGGATCAGCATCTTCAGACAACTGCAACTGGAAAGTCCTAGAAAAAAAAAGACCAGGCAAGATTAGCCTCAACCCAAGGCTTCATCATCCAAGCCTCCAATTATTCAAGACCCTTTTAAGAATGGAAAGACCCAGCAAAAACGCAAAGGCCCCACAGCAGAACATTATTCCTGCACATCATGAACCTCCTAAATGCACCGTAATAACCACACCTACCCATCTAATGAACAATCGCTCTATCTTACTTACTACCACAGCACTAGTCATGGAACATTTTGTGCACTTCCCCCAGCAAGAATTTTTGGGAACCCTGACTGCTTGCCGAGACCGAGGACCCGCCAGGGCGAGAGGCCGAGGCCCCACAAGGAGGCCCACTGGGGCGAGAGAGGCCGAGGCCGCTCCAGGGCGAGAGACAGAGGCCGAGGCCACACCAGAGCGAGAGGCAGAGGCCGAGGCCCCACCGGGCCGAGAGGCCGAGGCCCCACCCGGGCGAGAGGCCGAGGACCCCCAAGGCGAGAGGCAGAGGCCCCACCAGTAATATATGCAAATATACAATTTGAAAGCAATGTGTTTGGCAAGATGGAGAGTACCATGGATGATACCAAGACTCACCCTCTGACTCTAGAGAAAGCTATATAATGTCTAAAAGATCCAGTTCAAGCACCAAACCCATAGGTCTTAAATTGCCAGCAGTTTATGCCTCAAATAAATACTGGTTGTATTTTGATGTTCCAATCAATATGTAATTCACATTTCAATTCAATGTTTTATGTGGCTTTATTAAAGCTAATCCTCAACATACATAGGTTCTATTTCTTCCAACTGAACAAGCTCAAGTAAAGAAATTGACACAGTATCTGTAGATCACTTTCCTAATCTGCAACAAATACAAGCTGAACAAATACAAGCTGAATAGCTTGCACTTGAATTAACTTGATATTTAGAACATCCACCCTAATGGAAAAGAAATAAAATGTAGCCTGTGTTCCTGATAAGACTGTCTGTCATTTGAAATGCTTATGTACAACCAGTGGAGTGTTCCTAGCTTCTAAATTGGAGGAACCTCTTTCAGGCTCCCTCCAATGGCTTTCCTCACGGGCGCCCACGAGGAAAGCCCTAAATATCAAGTTCAAGCTATTCGGTGCAGATTAGGAAAGTGATCTACAGATATGTCTCAATGTAGCCCGGATGAAAACTTGTTATAGGTTGAAACACTGGTTGGCTTTTTCTTTGCTTGTTCAGTTAGAAAGAATGGAACTTTATATTTTGTATGTTGAGTTAGAGTGAACAATCTGTTTTAAGTGGTTGGTTTAATAAAACCTCGAAACATTATTGGCATTTGAATTCAATATTGAAGGGACATCAAAATGCAACTAGCATTAGAGGCATAAACTGCTGCAATTCAAGACTTATAGGTTTGGTGCTGGAACTAGGTCTTTTAGACTGTCTACAAGAAGGATAGGCAAGGAAGAAAGAATACGAGAAACAAAAATGGACATGGAAAGGAGACTAGGAAGCGGGAATAGGACATAGAATAGGCACTATAAAGAGACTGGTACTATGAAAAGGGAATATGATTAAGAGGAATGTTCAACAAATTTCACCTGCTTAATATATCAGTCAAAATAGAATGGACCCAGGAACAGGCTATATCCCAACTAGATTACTGCAACAGCATGTGCGTGTTTATAAGCCACTCCAAGAAAAATATCCATATCCTACTTATGTCTCTCATGCGATCTTCTGCCTCAAACATAGGGACTAGCTTTTATTGCTTTAGATCATAAATGTTATGGATGGGGCAACAAAAAAACTGAGACACCCCACCAGGGCGAGAGGCAGAGGCCGAGGCCCCACCAGGGCGAGAGAGGCCGAGGCCCCACCAGGGCGAGAGAGGCCGAAGCCCCATCAGGGCGAGAGGCAGAGGCCCCACCAGGGCGAGAGGCCGAGGCCCCACCAGGGCGAGAGGCCGAGGCGCCCCAACAGGGCGAGAGGCCGAGGCCCCACCAGGGCCCCACCAGTGCGGGAGGCCGAGGCCCCACCAGGGCGGAAGGCTGAGGCCCCACCAATGCGAGAGGCCGAGAGGCCCAGGGCCCCACCAGGGCGAGAGGCCGAGGCCCCACCAGGGTGAGAGGCGGAGGCCGAGGCCCCACCAGGGCGAGAGGCCGAGGCCCCACCAGGGCGAGAGGCCGAGGCGCCCCAACAGGGCGGGAGGCCGAGGCCCCACAAGGGCCTAACCAGTGCGGGAGGCCGAGGCCCCACCAGGGCGGAAGGCTGAGGCCCCACCAATGCGAGAGGCCGAGGCCAAGGCCCCACCAGGGCGAGAGGCCGAGGCCAAGGCCCCACCAGGGCGAGAGGCCGAGGCCAAGGCCCCACCAGGGCGAGAGGCCGAGGCCAAGGCCCCACCAGGGCGAGAGGCCGAGGCCAAGGCCCCACCAGGGCGAGAGGCCGAGGCCAAGGCCCCACCAGGGCGAGAGGCCGAGGCCAATGCCCCACCAGGGCGAAAGGCAGAGGCCCCACCAGGGCAAAAGGCAGAGGCCCCGCCAGGGCAAAAGGCAGAGGCCAAGGCCCCACCAGTGCGAGAGGCAGAGATTGAGGCCTCGCCAGCCGAGAGGCAGATGCCGAAAGCTCCAACAGGATGAGAGGGAGAGACACCCCAACAGGGCGAGAGGCCGAGACACCCCAAGAGGCCGAGAGGCCAAGGCCCCACCAGGGCGAGAGGCCAAGGCCCCACCAGGGCGAGAGGGCGAGGCTCTACCAGGGCGAGAGGCTGAGGCCAAGGCCAGACCAGGGCAAGAGGCCGAGGCCAAGGCCAGACCATGGAAAGAGGCCGAGGCCAAGGCCAGACCATGGAAAGAGGCAGAGGCCGAGGCCCCACCAGGGCGAGAGGCAGAGGCCGAGGCCCCACCAGGGCGAGAGGCAGAGGTCGAGGCCCCACCAGGGCGAGAGGCAGAGGCCGAGGCCCCACCAGGGCGAGAGGCAGAGGCCCCGCCAGCCGAGAGGCCGAGACACCCCAACAGGGCGGGAGGCCGAGGCCCCACCAGGGCGGGAGGCCGAGCCCCCACCAGGGCGGGAGGCCGAGCCCCCACCAGGGCGGGAGGCCGAGGCCCCACCAGGGCGGGAGGCCGAGGCCCCACCAGGGCGGGAGGCCGAGGCCCCACCAGGGCGAGAGGCAGAGGCCGAGGCCCCGCCAGCCGAGAGGCCGACACACCCCAACAGGGCGGGAGGCCGAGGCCCCACCAGGGCGGGAGGCCGAGGCCCCACCAGGGCGGGAGGCCGAGACACCCTGCCAGCCGAGAGGCCGAGACACCCCGCCAGCCGAGAGGCCGAGACACCCCGCCAGCCGAGAGGCCGAGGTCCCGCCAGCCGAGAGGCCGAGGCCCCGCCAGCCGAGAGGCCGAGGCCCCGCCAGGGCGAGAGGCAGAGGCCCCACCAGGGCGAGAGGCAGAGGCCCCACCAGGGCGAGAGGCAGAGGCCCCACCAGGGCGAGAGGGCGAGGTCGAGGCCCCACCAGAGCGAGAGGTCGAGGCTCCACCAGGGCGAGAGGCAGAGGCCAAGGCCCCACCAGGGCGAGAGGCAGAGGCCAAGGCCCCACCAGGGCGAGAGGCAGAGGCCAAGGCCCCACCAGGGCGAGAGGCAGAGGCCAAGGCCCCACCAGGGCGAGAGAGCCCAATGCTCCACCAGGGCGAGACAGGCCGAGGCCCCACCACGGCGAGAGGCAGAGGCCCCACCACGGCGAGAGGCAGAGGCCCCACCACGGCGAGAGGCAGAGGCCCCACCACGGCGAGAGGCAGAGGCCCCACCACGGCGAGAGGCAGAGGCCCCACCAGGGTGAAAGGCAGAGGCCAAGGCCCCACGAGGGTGAGAGGCCGAGGCCCCACCAGGGCGAGAGGCTGAGGCCCCGTCAGGGTGAGATGGCGAGAGGCCGTGGCCCCACCAGGGCGAGAGGCAGAGGAGGCCCCTTATGATGAGGAAGAGGGACCACAATGATAAGGATAATGTAGTCTAGAATGAGGTTATACCAAAGTCTGAGAGAGAAAAATGGACATGGAAAAGAGACTAGTAAGCGGGACTAGGACACAGAATAGGCACTATAAAAAGATCGGTACTATGAAAAGGGAAAATGATTGAGAGGAATGCTCAACAGATTTCACCTGGTTAAAAAAAAACTCCCCACCCTGTATATCAGTCAAAATAGAATGGACCCAAGAATTGGTTATATCCCAACTAGATTACTGCAACAGCATGTTTGTGTTTATAAGCCACCCCAAGAAAAATATCCATCTCATACATGTGTCTCATGTGATCTTCGGCAACATAGGGACTAGCTTTTACTGCTTTAGATCATAAATGCTATGGATGGGGCAACACATAAATCCACAAAATCATCGTCTGACTCACAAGGCCTTTTGCAATGTAGCACCAAATTATATACCTACCAGATCCCTTGGATCAGCATCTTCAGACAACTGCAACTGGAAAGTCCTAGAAAAAAAAAGACCAGGCAAGATTAGCCTCAACCCAAGGCTTCATCATCCAAGCCTCCAATTATTCAAGACCCTTTTAAGAATGGAAAGACCCAGCAAAAACGCAAAGGCCCCACAGCAGAACATTATTCCTGCACATCATGAACCTCCTAAATGCACCGTAATAACCACACCTACCCATCTCATGAACAATCGCTCAATCTTACTTACTACCACAGCACTAGTCATGGAACATTTTGTGCACTTCCCCCAGCAAGAATTTTTGGGAACCCTGACTGCTTGCCGAGACCGAGGACCCGCCAGGGCGAGAGGCCGAGGCCCCACAAGGAGGCCCACTGGGGCGAGAGAGGCCGAGGCCGCTCCAGGGCGAGAGACACAGGCCGAGGCCACACCAGAGCGAGAGGCAGAGGCCGAGGCCCCACCGGGCCGAGAGGCCGAGGCCACACCAGGGCGAGAGGCAGAGGCCCCACCCCGGCGAGAGGCAGAGGCCCCACCCCGGCGAGAGGCAGAGGCCCCACCCGGGCGAGAGGCAGAGGCCCCACCCGGGCGAGAGGCAGAGGCCCCACCCGGGCGAGAGGCCGAGGACCCCCAAGGCGAGAGGCAGAGGCCCCACCAGTAATATATGCAAATATACAATTTGAAAGCAATGTGTTTGGCAAGATGGAGAGTACCATGGATGATACCAAGACTCACCCTCTGACTCTAGAGAAAGCTATATAATGTCTAAAAGATCCAGTTCAAGCACCAAACCCATAGGTCTTAAATTGCCAGCAGTTTATGCCTCAAATAAATACTGGTTGTATTTTGATGTTCCAATCAATATGTAATTCACATTTCAATTCAATGTTTTATGTGGCTTTATTAAAGCTAATCCTCAACATACATAGGTTCTATTTCTTCCAACTGAACAAGCTCAAGTAAAGAAATTGACACAGTATCTGTAGATCACTTTCCTAATCTGCAACAAATACAAGCTGAACAAATACAAGCTGAATAGCTTGCACTTGAATTAACTTGATATTTAGAACATCCACCCTAATGGAAAAGAAATAAAATGTAGCCTGTGTTCCTGATAAGACTGTCTGTCATTTGAAATGCTTATGTACAACCAGTGGAGTGTTCCTAGCTTCTAAATTGGAGGAACCTCTTTCAGGCTCCCTCCAATGGCTTTCCTCATGGGCGCCCACGAGGAAAGCCCTAAATATCAAGTTCAAGCTATTCAGTGCAGATTAGGAAAGTGATCTACAGATATGTCTCAATGTAGCCCGGATGAAAACTTGTTATAGGTTGAAACACTGGTTGGCTTTTTCTTTGCTTGTTCAGTTAGAAAGAATGGAACTTTATATTTTGTATGTTGAGTTAGAGTGAACAATCTGTTTTAAGTGGTTGGTTTAATAAAACCTCGAAACATTATTGGCATTTGAATTCAATATTGAAGGGACATCAAAATGCAACTAGCATTAGAGGCATAAACTGCTGCAATTCAAGACTTATAGGTTTGGTGCTGGAACTAGGTCTTTTAGACTGTCTACAAGAAGGATAGGCAAGGAAGAAAGAATACGAGAAACAAAAATGGACATGGAAAGGAGACTAGGAAGCGGGAATAGGACATAGAATAGGCACTATAAAGAGACTGGTACTATGAAAAGGGAATATGATTAAGAGGAATGTTCAACAAATTTCACCTGCTTAATATATCAGTCAAAATAGAATGGACCCAGGAACAGGCTATATCCCAACTAGATTACTGCAACAGCATGTGCGTGTTTATAAGCCACTCCAAGAAAAATATCCATATCCTACTTATGTCTCTCATGCGATATTCTGCCTCAAACATAGGGACTAGCTTTTATTGCTTTAGATCATAAATGTTATGGATGGGGCAACAAAAAAACTGAGACACCCCACCAGGGCGAGAGGCAGAGGCCGAGGCCCCACCAGGGCAAGAGAGGCCGAGGCCCCACCAGGGCGAGAGAGGCCGAAGCACCATCAGGGCGAGAGGCAGAGGCCCCACCAGGCCAAGAGGCAGAGGCCCCACCAGGCCAAGAGGCCGAGGCGCCCCACCAGGGCGAGAGGCCGAGGCCCCACCAGGGTGAGAGGCCGAGGCCCCACCAGGGCCCCACCAGGGCGAGAGGCCGAGGCCCCACCAGGGTGAGAGGCCGAGGCCCCACCAGGGCGAGAGGCCGAGGCCCCACCAGGGCGAGAGGCCGAGGCGCACCAACAGGGCGAGAGGCCGAGGCCCCACAAGGGCCTAACCAGTGCAGGAGGCCGAGGCCCCACCAGGGCGGAAGGCTGAGGCCCCACCAATGCGAGAGGCCGAGGCCAAGGCCCCACCAGGGCGAGAGGCCGAGGCCAAGGCCCCACCAGGGCGAGAGGCCGAGGCCAAGGCCCCACCAGGGCGAGAGGCCGAGGCCAAGGCCCCACCAGGGCGAGAGGCCGAGGCCAATGCCCCACCAGGGCGAGAGGCCGAGGCCAATGCCCCACCAGGGCGAGAGGCCGAGGCCAATGCCCCACCAGGGCGAGAGGCCGAGGCCCCACCAGGGCAAAAGGCAGAGGCCCCACCAGGGCAAAAGGCAGAGGCCCCACCAGGGCAAAAGGCAGAGGCCAAGGCCCCACCAGTGCGAGAGGCAGAGATTGAGGCCTCGCCAGCCGAGAGGCAGATGCCGAAAGCTCCAACAGGATGAGAGGGAGAGACACCCCAACAGGGCGAGAGGCTGAGACACCCCAACAGGGCGAGAGGCCGAGACACCCCAAGAGGCCGAGAGGCCAAGGCCCCACCAGGGCGAGAGGCCAAGGCCCCACCAGGACGAGAGGGCGAGGCTCTACCAGGGCGAGAGGCCGAGGCCAAGGCCAGACCAGGGCAAGAGGCCGAGGCCAAGGCCAGATCAGGGCAAGAGGCCGAGGCCAAGGCCAGACCATGGAAAGAGGCAGAGGCCAAGGCCAGACCATGGAAAGAGGCAGAGGCCAAGGCCCCACCAGGGCGAGAGGCAGAGGCCAAGGCCCCACCAGGGCGAGAGGCAGAGGCCGAGGCCCCACCAGGGCGAGAGGCAGAGGCCGAGGCCCCACCAGGGCGAGAGGCCGAGGCCCCACCAGGGCAAGAGGCAGAGGCCCCGCCAGCCGAGAGGCCGAGACACCCCAACAGGGCGGGAGGCCGAGCCCCCACCAGGGCGGGAGGCCGTGGCCCCACCAGGGCGGGAGGCCGAGGCCCCACCAGGGCGGGAGGCCGAGGCCCCACCAGGGCGGGAGGCCGTGGCCCCACCAGGGCGAGAGGCAGAGGCCGAGGCCCCGCCAGCCGAGCCGCCGAGACACCCCAACAGGGCGGGAGGCCGAGGCCCCGCCAGCCGAGAGGCCGAGACACCCCAACAGGGCGGGAGGCCGAGGCCCCGCCAGCCGAGAGGCCGAGGCCCCGCCAGCCGAGAGGCCGAGACACCCCGCCAGCCGAGAGACCGAGACACCCCGCCAGCCGAGAGACCGAGACACCCCGCCAGCCGAGAGGCCGAGGCCCCGCCAGCCGAGAGGCCGAGGCCCCACCAGGGCGAGAGGCCGAGGCCCCAACAGGGCGAGAGGCAGAGGCCAAGGCCCCACCAGGGCGAGAGGCAGAGGCCAAGGCCCCACCAGGGCAAGAGGCAGAGGCCAAGACCCCACCAGGGCGAGAGGCAGAGGCCAAGGCCCCACCAGGGCGAGAGGCAGAGGCCAAGGCCCCACCAGGGCGAGAGGCAAAGGCCAAGGCCCCACCACGGCGAGAGGCAGAGGCCCCACCACGGCGAGAGGCAGAGGCCCCACCACGGCGAGAGGCAGAGGCCCCACCAGGGTGAAAGGCAGAGGCCAAGGCCCCACCAGGGTGAGAGGCCGAGGCCCCACCAGGGCGAAAGGCTGAGGCCCCGTCAGGGTGAGATGGCGAGAGGCCGTGGCCCCACCAGGGCGAGAGGCAGAGGAGGCCCCTTATGATGAGGAAGAGGGACCACAATGATAAGGATAATGTAGTCTAGAATGAGGTTATACCAAAGTCTGAGAGAGAAAAATGGACATGGAAAAGAGACTAGTAAGCGGGACTAGGACACAGAATAGGCACTATAAAAAGATCGGTACTATGAAAAGGGAAAATGATTGAGAGGAATGCTCAACAGATTTCACCTGGTTAAAAAAAAAACTCCCCACCCTGTATATCAGTCAAAATAGAATGGACCCAAGAATTGGTTATATCCCAACTAGATTACTGCAACAGCATGTTTGTGTTTATAAGCCACCCCAAGAAAAATATCCATCTCATACATGTGTCTCATGTGATCTTCGGCAACATAGGGACTAGCTTTTACTGCTTTAGATCATAAATGCTATGGATGGGGCAACACAAAAATCCACAAAATCATCGTCTGACTCACAAGGCCTTTTGCAATGTAGCACCAAATTATATACCTACCAGATCCCTTGGATCAGCATCTTCAGACAACTGCAACTGGAAAGTCCTAGAAAAAAAAAGACCAGGCAAGATTAGCCTCAACCCAAGGCTTCATCATCCAAGCCTCCAATTATTCAAGACCCTTTTAAGAATGGAAAGACCCAGCAAAAACGCAAAGGCCCCACAGCAGAACATTATTCCTGCACATCATGAACCTCCTAAATGCACCGTAATAACCACACCTACCCATCTCATGAACAATCGCTCAATCTTACTTACTACCACAGCACTAGTCATGGAACATTTTGTGCACTTCCCCCAGCAAGAATTTTTGGGAACCCTGACTGCTTGCCGAGACCGAGGACCCGCCAGGGCGAGAGGCCGAGGCCCCACAAGGAGGCCCACTGGGGCGAGAGAGGCCGAGGCCGCTCCAGGGCGAGAGACAGAGGCCGAGGCCACACCAGAGCGAGAGGCAGAGGCCCCACCGGGCCGAGAGGCCGAGGCCACACCAGGGCGAGAGGCAGAGGCCCCACCCGGGCGAGAGGCCGAGGACCCCCAAGGCGAGAGGCAGAGGCCCCACCAGTAATATATGCAAATATACAATTTGAAAGCAATGTGTTTGGCAAGATGGAGAGTACCATGGATGATACCAAGACTCACCCTCTGACTCTAGAGAAAGCTATATAATGTCTAAAAGATCCAGTTCAAGCCCCAAACCCATAGGTCTTAAATTGCCAGCAGTTTATGCCTCAAATAAATACTGGTTGTATTTTGATGTTCCAATCAATATGTAATTCACATTTCAATTCAATGTTTTATGTGGCTTTATTAAAGCTAATCCTCAACATACATAGGTTCTATTTCTTCCAACTGAACAAGCTCAAGTAAAGAAATTGACACAGTATCTGTAGATCACTTTCCTAATCTGCAACAAATACAAGCTGAACAAATACAAGCTGAATAGCTTGCACTTGAATTAACTTGATATTTAGAACATCCACCCTAATGGAAAAGAAATAAAATGTAGCCTGTGTTCCTGATAAGACTGTCTGTCATTTGAAATGCTTATGTACAACCAGTGGAGTGTTCCTAGCTTCTAAATTGGAGGAACCTCTTTCAGGCTCCCTCCAATTGCTTTCCTCACGGGCGCCCACGAGGAAAGCCCTAAATATCAAGTTCAAGGTATTCGGTGCAGATTAGGAAAGTGATCTACAGATATGTCTCAATGTAGCCCGGATGAAAACTTGTTATAGGTTGAAACACTGGTTGGCTTTTTCTTTGCTTGTTCAGTTAGAAAGAATGGAACTTTATATTTTGTATGTTGAGTTAGAGTGAACAATATGTTTAAGTGTTTGGTTTAATAAAACCTCGAAACATTATTGGCATTTGAATTCAATATTGAAGGGACATCAAAATGCAACTAGCATTAGAGGCATAAACTGCTGCAATTCAAGACTTATAGGTTTGGTGCTGGAACTAGATCTTTTAGACTGTCTACAAGAAGGATAGGCAAGGAAGAAAGAATACGAGAAACAAAAATGGACATGGAAAGGAGACTAGGAAGCGTGAATAGGACATATAATAGGCACTATAAAGAGACTGGTACTATGAAAAGGGAATATGATTAAGAGGAATGTTCAAGAAATTTCACCTGCTTAATATATCAGTCAAAATAGAATGGACCCAGGAACAGGCTATATCCCAACTAGATTACTGCAACAGCATGTGCGTGTTTATAAGCCACTCCAAGAAAAATATCCATATCCTACTTATGTCTCTCATGCGATCTTCTGCCTCAAACATAGGGACTAGCTTTTATTGCTTTAGATCATAAATGTTATGGATGGGGCAACAAAAAAACTGAGACACCCCACCAGGGCAAGAGGCAGAGGCCGAGGCCCCACCAGGGCGAGAGAGGCCGAGGCCCCACCAGGGCGAGAGAGGCCGAAGCCCCATCAGGGCGAGAGGCAGAGGCCCCACCAGGCCGAGAGGCCGAGGCCCCACCAGGGCGAGAGGCCGAGGCGCCCCAACAGGGCGAGAGGCCGAGGCCCCACCAGGGCCCCACCAGTGCGGGAGGCCGAGGCCCCACCAGGGCAGAAGGCTGAGGCCCCACCAATGCGAGAGGCCGAGAGGCCCAGGCCCCACCAGGGCGAGAGGCCGAGGCCCCACCAGGGTGAGAGGCCGAGGCCCCACCAGGGCGAGAGGCCGAGGCGCCCCAACAGGGCGAGAGGCCGAGGCCCCACAAGGGCCTAACCAGTGCGGGAGGCCGAGGCCCCACCAGGGCGGAAGGCTGAGGCCCCACCAAGGCGAGAGGCCGAGGCCAAGGCCCCACCAGGGCGAGAGGCCGAGGCCAAGGCCCCACCAGGGCGAGAGGCCGAGGCCAAGGCCCCACCAGGGCGAGAGGCCGAGGCCAAGGCCCCACCAGGGCGAGAGGCCGAGGTCAATGCTACACCAGGGCGAGAGGCCGAGGCCAATGCCCCACCAGGGCGAGAGGCCGAGGCCAATGCCCCACCAGGGCGAGAGGCCGAGGCCAATGCCCCACCAGGGCGAGAGGCCGAGGACAATGCCCCACCAGGGCGAGAGGCCGAGGCCCCACCAGGGCAAAAGGCAGAGGCCCCACCAGGGCAAAAGGCAGAGGCCAAGGCCCCACCAGTGCGAGAGGCAGAGATTGAGGCCTCGCCAGCCGAGAGGCAGATGCCGAAAGCTCCAACAGGATGAGAGGGAGAGACACCCCAACAGGGCGAGAGGCTGAGACACCCCAACAGGGCGAGAGGCCGAGACACCCCAAGAGGCCGAGAGGCCAAGGCCCCACCAGGGCGAGAGGCCAAGGCCCCACCAGGGCGAGAGGGCGAGGCTCTACCAGGGCGAGAGGCCGAGGCCAAGGCCAGACCAGGGCAAGAGGCCGAGGCCAAGGCCAGATCAGGGCAAGAGGCCGAGGCCAAGGCCAGACCATGGAAAGAGGCAGAGGCCAAGGCCAGACCATGGAAAGAGGCAGAGGCCAAGGCCCCACCAGGGCGAGAGGCAGAGGCCAAGGCCCCACCAGGGCGAGAGGCAGAGGCCGAGGCCCCACCAGGGCGAGAGGCAGAGGCCGAGGCCCCACCAGGGCGAGAGGCAGAGGCCGAGGCCCCACCAGGGCGAGAGGCAGAGGCCGAGGCCCCACCAGGGCGAGAGGCCGAGGCCCCACCAGGGCAAGAGGCAGAGGCCCCGCCAGCCGAGAGGCCGAGACACCCCAACAGGGCGGGAGGCCGAGCCCCCACCAGGGCGGGAGGCCGTGGCCCCACCAGGGCGGGAGGCCGAGGCCCCACCAGGGCGGGAGGCCGAGGCCCCACCAGGGCGGGAGGCCGTGGCCCCACCAGGGCGAGAGGCAGAGGCCGAGGCCCCGCCAGCCGAGCGGCCGAGACACCCCAACAGGGCGGGAGGCCGAGGCCCCACCAGGGCGGGAGGCCGAGGCCCCGCCAGGGCGGGAGGCCGAGGCCCCGCCAGCCGAGAGGCCGAGACACCCCAACAGGGCGGGAGGCCGAGGCCCCGCCAGCCGAGAGGCCGAGGCCCCGCCAGCCGAGAGGCCGAGACACCCCGCCAGCCGAGAGACCGAGACACCCCGCCAGCCGAGAGACCGAGACACCCCGCCAGCCGAGAGGCCGAGGCCCCGCCAGCCGAGAGGCCGAGGCCCCACCAGGGCGAGAGGCCGAGACACCCCAAGAGGCCGAGAGGCCAAGGCCCCACCAGGGCGAGAGGCAGAGGCCCCACCAGGGCGAGAGGCAGAGGCCGAGGCCCCACCAGGGCGAGAGGCAGAGGCCCCGCCAGCCGAGAGGCCGAGACACCCCAACAGGGCGGGAGGCCGAGGCCCCACCAGGGCGGGAGGCCGAGGCCCCGCCAGCCGAGAGGCCGAGACACCCCAACAGGGCGGGAGGCCGAGGCCCCACCAGGGCGGGAGGCCGAGGCCCCTCAGGTCGGGAGGCCGAGGCCCCGCCAGCCGAGAGGCCGAGACACCCCGCCAGCCGAGAGGCCGAGACACCCCGCCAGCCGAGAGGCCGAGGCCCCACCAGGGCGAGAGGCCGAGGCCCCACCAGGGCGAGAGGCAGAGGCCAAGGCCCCACCAGGGCGAGAGGCAGAGGCCAAGGCCCCACCAGGGCGAGAGGCAGAGGCCAAGGCCCCACCAGGGCGAGAGGCAGAGGCCAAGGCCCCACCAGGGCGAGAGGCAGAGGCCGAGGCCCCACCAGGGCGAGAGGCAGAGGCCGAGGCCCCACCAGGGCGAGAGGCAGAGGCCCCACCACGGCGAGAGGCAGAGGCCCCACCACGGCGAGAGGCAGAGGCCCCACCACGGCGAGAGGCAGAGGCCCCACCACGGCGAGAGGCAGAGGCCCCACCAGGGTGAAAGGCAGAGGCCAAGGCCCCACGAGGGTGAGAGGCCGAGGCCCCACCAGGGCGAGAGGCTGAGGCCCCGTCAGGGTGAGATGGCGAGAGGCCGTGGCCCTACCAGGGCGAGAGGCAGAGGAGGCCCCTTATGATGAGGAAGAGGGACCACAATGATAAGGATAATGTAGTCTAGAATGAGGTTATACCAAAGTCTGAGAGAGAAAAATGGACATGGAAAAGAGACTAGTAAGCGGGACTAGGACACAGAATAGGCACTATAAAAAGATCGGTACTATGAAAAGGGAAAATGATTGAGAGGAATGCTCAACAGATTTCACCTGGTTAAAAAAAAAAAAACTCCCCACCCTGTATATCAGTCAAAATAGAATGGACCCAAGAATTGGTTATATCCCAACTAGATTACTGCAACAGCATGTTTGTGTATATAAGCCACCCCAAGAAAAATATCCATCTCATACATGTGTCTCATGTGATCTTAGGCAACATAGGGACTAGCTTTTACTGCTTTAGATCATAAATGCTATGGATGGGGCAACACAAAAATCCACAAAATCATCGTCTGACTCACAAGGCCTTTTGCAATGTAGCACCAAATTATATACCTACCAGATCCCTTGGATCAGCATCTTCAGACAACTGCAACTGGAAAGTCCTAGAAAAGAAAAGACCAGGCAAGATTAGCCTCAACCCAAGGCTTCATCATCCAAGCCTCCAATTATTCAAGACCCTTTTAAGAATGGAAAGACCCAGCAAAAACGCAAAGGCCCCACAGCAGAACATTATTCCTGCACATCATGAACCTCCTAAATGCACCGTAATAACCACACCTACCCATCTCATGAACAATCGCTCAATCTTACTTACTACCACAGCACTAGTCATGGAACATTTTGTGCACTTCCCCCAGCAAGAATTTTTGGGAACCCTGACTGCTTGCCGAGACCGAGGACCCGCCAGGGCGAGAGGCCGAGGCCCCACAAGGAGGCCCACTGGGGCGAGAGAGGCCGAGGCCGCTCCAGGGCGAGAGGCAGAGGCCGAGGCCCCACCGGGCCGAGAGGCCGAGGCCACACCAGGGCGAGAGGCAGAGGCCCCACCCGGGCGAGAGGCCGAGGACCCCCAAGGCGAGAGGCAGAGGCCCCACCAGTAATATATGCAAATATACAATTTGAAAGCAATGTGTTTGGCGAGATGGAGAGTACCATGGATGATACCAAGACTCACCCTCTGACTCTAGAGAAAGCTATATAATGTCTAAAAGATCCAGTTCAAGCACCAAACCCATAGGTCTTAAATTGCCAGCAGTTTATGCCTCAAATAAATACTGGTTGTATTTTGATATTCCAATCAATATGTAATTCACATTTCAATTCAATGTTTTATGTGGCTTTATTAAAGCTAATCCTCAACATACATAGGTTCTATTTCTTCCAACTGAACAAGCTCAAGTAAAGAAATTGACACAGTGGGCCTCATTACAAGTACTCCGGTCCGGAATTAACACTGCCGGTAAAACCATACCGGCACCGTTTGCATGTCCGCGCAATCATGACCCGCGGCCCCGGTAATAGCACCACCCTAAACCGCCACCGCGGAAATAGGGTTCCCCTTAATTCCGCCTGCACGGAAACCCCTCCGTTACCGGCAACACGAAACACCGTGAGCATCACAACTAGCGCGGACACGGAAATACCGGGAAAAAAATGGCGGAAATACCGTGATCACGGTGGCGGAACCGCCGCCACCGCGAACATGGCGTTATACACTGCCGGCTGAACTGAATCAGGGCACAGGTGCACCAAATCAGCCCAGCTGGACCTAGCAGGCCACTGGGAGCCTACAAAAGGGCCACACCCAGCCCAACACAACACAGAACCATGCAGGCAGCAGGGCTAGTAGCACTGGGACTGGGCCTACTCAACCAACAGGCAGTACTGCACATGGTGGCAGCAATGGCGCAGAGAAGGAGGCGTAGGCGGAGGAGGCGCAGGCGGCAACCAGCCAACCCTGCAGCTATGGCAAACCCCATTGCCCAGCCAGCCCGACCCCGCCGCCAGCCACCAATACCACGCATCAGGGCCTCACCCTGGAACCTCACCCCAGGACAGATCCACACCCTATACCGGCTGGACCGTGCAACAATCATGCACATCACCGCCATGATTGAGGACAACATCAGCAGCCTAATTGACACCCCCACCGCCATCCCCCCCCTCTTGAAGGTTGTCTCAGTTCTGCATTTCCTTGGCACTGGCACCTATCAACACACGGTTGGTGAGCTGCACGGCATATCACAACCGTGTTTCTCAAAAGTCCTGGTACAGGTACTGGATGCCATGTTGCGCCATGTGTCGGAACACATAGCCCTACCCCGCACCCTCCCCGGGGTCATTGCCACCAAGTTGGCCTTCCATGCCATAGCAGGCATGCCAAATTGCATAGGCGCAGTTGACTGCACCCACGTCGAGCTGACAGTACCACATGCAATTGAGGCGGTGTTCCGCAATAGGAAACAGTATCACTCTTTGAATGTCCAGATGGTTTGTGATGCCATGCAACTGATTACACACTGCTGCGCACGTTTCCCAGGCTCATCACATGACTCAATGGTACTGCGGAATTCCACGTTGCCACGGTACATGGAACGCTATGCCGGACAAAGCACGTGGCTATTGGGTGAGTACAGCTGACGATGCTACAACCCTGTCAGAGTGGTGTGTGTGTGTCCAGGCAATGAGCATTGTGAGTGTGCCGCTGTGACCGCACATGCATCACCCCCCTTCCATCTACCAAATACACAGCGGATGCCAAACATCATGAAGGAAGACATGACAGGGCACCACAATGTGCCCGTGCACACGCTGCCACAGCCAATCCCGTCACTGTCCCATGAACCCTGTGCCACTGCAGACACCCACCCTCAATTGAAACACTGCCCCAAAAAGCACGAGAGGCGTGTAAATGATACGACGAGTATTTACTACTTCCGTACAGTGGAGTCACTCTGCCATGTGTGGACAGCACTGCACCATGACATGCACACAATCAAATGTCACCCGCAGGGCACAGCAAACATGCAAGTTAATGTGTAGGCCCATATGCAGTCAGCGACATTCCTCGTGATGGCCAAAACATACCTCCAGACACTGCATGGTTCATATGCATGAATGAATGATGATACAAGAATGCATAGCAGCAGATGAGGACATGATGCCACAAACACTGACATGTTCCCCCATCTACATCCCATGTAGGTGATGCGGGATATGCACTCACGCCATGGTTGATGACACCTGTACGGAGACCAAGGAACAGGCGTGAAGAGGCATACAATAGGGCACATATCCGCACACGTGGAATGATTGAGAGGACATTTGGACTGCTGAAGGCCCGTTTCCGCTGTCTGAGCAGATCTGGCGGATCACTGCTGTACAGCCCAGTGAAGACGGGCAAAATCACGCTGGTATGTGCCATGCTGCACAATATATGCCTGCGCAGGAACATCCCAATGCCACCAGACGCAGATGAGGAAGATGGGGATGGGGATGGGGATGGAGATGGGGATGGGGATGGAGATGGGGATGGAGATGGAGATGGGGATGGGATGGCACCGCCTCCCCCTGGGGGTGCACATGATGGCCAGAGAGCACGGGATGCCCTGATTCGCATTTACTTTTGAGTCACAGCACATTCACAGTAATGCACAAACATGGTGATGACAATGAATTAATAGTTGCACTGCAAAATAAATGATCAATGTCCACACATGTATGTCTTGATTTGAAATGGTGATGTATTGATGTAATAACAACAGGGAAGAAGGTGCATTGGTTAGGGAAGCTGTACACCCGGGGCCACCCACCACCCAAACGTGCCCACCCCCACCCAGAGCCCATTGTCCAAACCCCCAAAACTACCTACCCCACCACCCAAACGTGACCACCCCTCTCACACCCTTGTAGTCCACATGTGTCCTGCACTGCCCCACACACATGCCATCACTTCCGTGTGCGCTTCTGTGCAACCTTGCCCAAGGGACCCGTTAGCCTACTCGAGCGCCTCCTTGGACTGGCAGTAGTGGAGCTGGATGGGGTGGTAGTGTTTGATTGGCCAGAATCAGGGATTGAGGGCATCCGTGCCAGATTTGCCTGTTGGCCAACCAACATGGCCTCCACAAGCCTGGAGGTGTGGTCATTGCCCTCCCGCACATGGCGTGCAAGGGTCACTATGGTGCTCGCAAAGCGTCCAATGGACCTCGACAGGCGACGCACTGAGGCGCTGTAGCTCTCCCTCTGCAGCCTGGATTCCTCTAGCTGCCTCTCCACCAGCTGGGTGAGGGTAGCCTGCTGGTCCTCCATCCGCTGCATGCGGGCATTCAGTTCGGCCATGGATGGGGTGGGCGACCTCATGGGACTCCCCAGTGAAGTGGGGCTGAACCCCAGCTCATGGAAGGAGCCCAGGTCTTCCAATGTGGGCATCTCCCCCTGTGGCCCCGTTTCCGAGTGCTCTTGCGGGGCACTGTTATCACTGCAGGCCGCCCCCTCTGCAGTGCTGCTGCCTTCGGTGTTTTGTTGGGTGGCCATGATAGGTTCCTGTGGCACCTGTCTGGACTCAGCCAGTGTGGAGATGGTGGGGATGTTGGTGGTGGTGGTGGTGTGCTGCACATCTGTAGTGGCTGGTAATGTGGCCAGAGGTGCAGAACTGCCGGCAGCATCCTCCTGTGTGGTGGCGGTGGCTAGTGTACTTGCCGATGCTGATTGGCTGGCCTGTTGTGCAGTATCACTGTCACTTGAAACGGCTGTGGGGACACAAAGGGCATGCAATTAGTGTTGTTGTGGTGGCAGATGGGTGCATCACATGCGTCATTAAGATTGTACATTGAATAGTGTTAGTCACATGCATCTGATTGCTGGTGTCTGCATTCAGTGACATTGGTTGCCATACGGATCATAATGGGTCCTTTGGCCCACACATGCACTGCCTGGGGGGGGGGGATTGTTAATGGGTCCTTTGCCCCACACATGCACTGCCTGGGGGGGGGGGGTTGTTAATGGGTCCTTTGGCCCAGTACTCACAACTGCATATTTACATGTGGCATTCATGTTTGGGCACTTACCGGCATCTGCAGGTGGGCTCACTCCTGCCTCAGCCTGCCCAATCCCATGGATTCCCTCTAGGTGGAGGACGCTGCTGCAACGCTCCTCCCATGCTTGCAGCCTCAGTGGGGAAGGGGGTCCTCCGCCTGTCCCACTGCTGCGTTGGCGGTGCATGGAAATGAGGTTGCGTACCCTCAGCCTCAGGTCGTCCCAACGCTTGTGGCAGTCCTTCACGCTCCTCACTGCCACGCCCACAGCGGTGCACTTGCGTGCAGCTTCGGCCCACACCTCCTTCCTCCGCTGCTGTGTGGCACGCCGTTGGTCGGCGCTGAACAGCATCTCAGCATTGTCCACAATGTGCTCCACCAAGACGGTTAGCTCCGCCTCGCTGAAGCGCTGTTTGCGCTGCCTCTGAGCAGGAATCCTGGCAGACATGCTGGTGGTCCCTTTTGGCTTCTCAGAGTCAGGATTGTGCTTGTGCTGGCTCTGGATGGCAATGGATTGTGCTTTTATATAATGGCCGCCTCTCTGTTTCCTGTTTTGGCGATCATGGTATTTCCGGTTCCGTGTCGGTGGCGGCGGAGGCGGAAACGAGTTTTGCGCCACTTGTGGCTTCGTTATTTCCATTTCCGTGGGGTATTCCGTGACGGCGGTAACAACGTTTCCGAGTCCGTGTGGTGCGCGCGACCGACAGCGTGTAATCGTGCGGTTTTTCCGCACCCTTGCGGACACGGAAACGTTTTTACCGCCATCACGGATTTTGCACGGTCCCGGACTGGCAGGTTGTAATGAGGCCCAGTATCTGTAGATCACTTTCCTAATCTGCAACAAATACAAGCTGAACAAATACAAGCTGAATAGCTTGCACTTGAATTAACTTGATATTTAGAACATCCACCCTAATGGAAAAGAAATAAAATGTAGCCTGTGTTCCTGATAAGACTGTCTGTCATTTGAAATGCTTATGTACAACCAGTGGAGTGTTCCTAGCTTCTAAATTGGAGGAACCTCTCTTTCAGGCTCCCTCCAATGGCTTTCCTCACGGGCGCCCACGAGGAAAGCCCTAAATATCAAGTTCAAGCTATTCGGTGCAGATTAGGAAAGTGATCTACAGATATGTCTCAATGTAGCCCGGATGAAAACTTGTTATAGGTTGAAACACTGGTTGGCTTTTTCTTTGCTGTTCAGTTAGAAAGAATGGAACTTTATATTTTGTATGTTGAGTTAGCGTGAACAATCTGTTTTAAGTGGTTGGTTTAATAAAACCTCGAAACATTATTGGCATTTGAATTCAATATTGAAGGGACATCAAAATGCAACTAGCATTAGAGGCATAAACTGCTGCAATTCAAGACTTATAGGTTTGGTGCTGGAACTAGGTCTTTTAGACTGTCTACAAGAAGGATACGCAAGGAAGAAAGAATACGAGAAACAAAAATGGACATGGAAGGGAGACTAGGAAGCGGGAATAGGACATAGAATAGGCACTATAAAGAGACTGGTACTATGAAAAGGGAATATGATTAAGAGGAATGTTCAACAAATTTCACCTGCTTAATATATCAGTCAAAATAGAATGGACCCAGGAACTGGCTATATCCCAACTAGATTACTGCAACAGCATGTGCGTGTTTATAAGCCACTCCAAGAAAAATATCCATATCCTACTTATGTCTCTCATGCGATTTTCTGCCTCAAACATAGGGACTAGCTTTTATTGCTTTAGATCATAAATGTTATGGATGGGGCAACAAAAAAACTGAGACACCCCACCAGGGCGAGAGGCAGAGGCCGAGGCCCCACCAGGGCGAGAGAGGCCGAGGCCCCACCAGGGCGAGAGAGGCCGAAGCCCCATCAGGGCGAGAGGCAGAGGCCCCACCAGGCCGAGAGGCCGAGGCCCCACCAGGGCGAGAGGCCGAGGCGCCCCAACAGGGCGAGAGGCCGAGGCGCCCCAACAGGGCGAGAGGCCGAGGCCCCACCAGGGCCCCACCAGTGCGGGAGGCCGAGGCCCCAACAGGGCAGAAGGCTGAGGCCCCACCAATGCGAGAGGCCGAGAGGCCCAGGCCCCACCAGGGCGAGAGGCCGAGGCCCCACCAGGGTGAGAGGCCGAGGCCCCACCAGGGCGAGAGGCCGAGGCGCCCCAACAGGGCGAGAGGCCGAGGCCCCACAAGGGCCTAACCAGTGCGGGAGGCCGAGGCCCCACCAGTGCGGAAGGCTGAGGCCCCACCAAGGCGAGAGGCCGAGGCCAAGGCCCCACCAGGGCGAGAGGCCGAGGCCAAGGCCCCACCAGGGCGAGAGGCCGAGGCCAAGGCCCCACCAGGGCGAGAGGCCGAGGTCAATGCTACACCAGGGCGAGAGGCCGAGGCCAATGCCCCACCAGGGCGAGAGGCCGAGGCCAATGCCCCACCAGGGCGAGAGGCCGAGGCCAATGCCCCACCAGGGCAAGAGGCCGAGGCCAATGCCCCACCAGGGCGAGAGGCCGAGGCCAATGCCCCACCAGGGCGAGAGGCCGAGGCCAATGCCCCACCAGGGCGAGAGGCCGAGGCCCCACCAGGGCAAAAGGCAGAGGCCCCACCAGGGCAAAAGGCAGAGGCCCCACCAGGGCAAAAGGCAGAGGCCAAGGCCCCACCAGTGCGAGAGGCAGAGATTGAGGCCTCGCCAGCCGAGAGGCAGATGCCGAAAGCTCCAACAGGATGAGAGGGAGAGACACCCCAACAGGGCGAGAGGCCGAGACACCCCAACAGGGCGAGAGGCCGAGACACCCCAACAGGGCGAGAGGCCGAGACACCCCAAGAGGCCGAGAGGCCAAGGCCCCACCAGGGCGAGAGGCAGAGGCCGAGGCCCCACCAGGGCGAGAGGCAGAGGCCGAGGCCCCGCCAGCCGAGAGGCCGAGACACCCCAACAGGGCGGGAGGCCGAGGCCCCACCAGGGCGGGAGGCCGAGGCCCCACCAGGGCGAGAGGCCGAGGCCCCACCAGGGCGAGAGGCCGAGGCCCCACCAGGGCGAGAGGCAGAGGCCGAGGCCCCGCCAGCCGAGCGGCCGAGACACCCCAACAGGGCGGGAGGCCGAGGCCCCACCAGGGCGGGAGGCCGAGGCCCCACCAGGGCGGGAGGCAGAGGCCCCGCCAGCCGAGAGGCCGAGACACCCCAACAGGGCGGGAGGCCGAGGCCCCACCAGGGCGGGAGGCCGAGGCCCCACCAGGGCGGGAGGCCGAGACACCCCGCCAGCCGAGAGGCCGAGACACCCCGCCAGCCGAGAGGCCGAGACACCCCGCCAGCCGAGAGGCCGAGACACCCCGCCAGCCGAGAGGCCAAGGCCCCACCAGGGCGAGAGGCCGAGGCCAAGGCCCCACCAGGGCGAGAGGCAGAGGCCAAGGCCCCACCAGGGCGAGAGGCAGAGGCCAAGGCCCCACCAGGGCGTGAGGCAGAGGCCAAGGCCCCACCAGGGCGTGAGGCAGAGGCCAAGGCCCCACCAGGGCGAGAGGCAGAGGCCGAGGCCCCACCACGGCGAGAGGCAGAGGCCCCACCACGGCGAGAGGCAGAGGCCCCACCACGGCGAGAGGCAGAGGCCCCACCACGGCGAGAGGCAGAGGCCCCACCACGGCGAGAGGCAGAGGCCCCACCACGGCGAGAGGCAGAGGCCCCACCAGGGTGAAAGGCAGAGGCCAAGGCCCCACGAGGGTGAGAGGCCGAGGCCCCACCAGGGCGAGAGGCTGAGGCCCCGTCAGGGTGAGATGGCGAGAGGCCGTGGCCCTACCAGGGCGAGAGGCAGAGGAGGCCCCTTATGATGAGGAAGAGGGACCACAATGATAAGGATAATGTAGTCTAGAATGAGGTTATACCAAAGTCTGAGAGAGAAAAATGGACATGGAAAAGAGACTAGTAAGCGGGACTAGGACACAGAATAGGCACTATAAAAAGATCGGTACTATGAAAAGGGAAAATGATTGAGAGGAATGCTCAACAGATTTCACCTGGTTAAAAAAAAAAAAACTCCCCACCCTGTATATCAGTCAAAATAGAATGGACCCAAGAATTGGTTATATCCCAACTAGATTACTGCAACAGCATGTTTGTGTATATAAGCCACCCCAAGAAAAATATCCATCTCATACATGTGTCTCATGTGATCTTAGGCAACATAGGGACTAGCTTTTACTGCTTTAGATCATAAATGCTATGGATGGGGCAACACAAAAATCCACAAAATCATCGTCTGACTCACAAGGCCTTTTGCAATGTAGCACCAAATTATATACCTACCAGATCCCTTGGATCAGCATCTTCAGACAACTGCAACTGGAAAGTCCTAGAAAAAAAAAGACCAGGCAAGATTAGCCTCAACCCAAGGCTTCATCATCCAAGCCTCCAATTATTCAAGACCCTTTTAAGAATGGAAAGACCCAGCAAAAACGCAAAGGCCCCACAGCAGAACATTATTCCTGCACATCATGAACCTCCTAAATGCACCGTAATAACCACACCTACCCATCTCATGAACAATCGCTCAATCTTACTTACTACCACAGCACTAGTCATGGAACATTTTGTGCACTTCCCCCAGCAAGAATTTTTGGGAACCCTGACTGCTTGCCGAGACCGAGGACCCGCCAGGGCGAGAGGCCGAGGCCCCACAAGGAGGCCCACTGGGGCGAGAGAGGCCGAGGCCGCTCCAGGGCGAGAGACAGAGGCCGAGGCCACACCAGAGCGAGAGGCAGAAGCCGAGGCCCCACCGGGCCGAGAGGCCGAGGCCACACCAGGGCGAGAGGCAGAGGCCCCACCCGGGCGAGAGGCAGAGGCCCCACCCGGGCGAGAGGCCGAGGACCCCCAAGGCGAGAGGCAGAGGCCCCACCAGTAATATATGCAAATATACAATTTGAAAGCAATGTGTTTGGCAAGATGGAGAGTACCATGGATGATACCAAGACTCACCCTCTGACTCTAGAGAAAGCTATATAATGTCTAAAAGATCCAGTTCAAGCACCAAACCCATAGGTCTTAAATTGCCAGCAGTTTATGCCTCAAATAAATACTGGTTGTATTTTGATATTCCAATCAATATGTAATTCACATTTCAATTCAATGTTTTATGTGGCTTTATTAAAGCTAATCCTCAACATACATAGGTTCTATTTCTTCCAACTGAACAAGCTCAAGTAAAGAAATTGACACAGTATCTGTAGATCACTTTCCTAATCTGCAACAAATACAAGCTGAACAAATACAAGCTGAATAGCTTGCACTTGAATTAACTTGATATTTAGAACATCCACCCTAATGGAAAAGAAATAAAATGTAGCCTGTGTTCCTGATAAGACTGTCTGTCATTTGAAATGCTTATGTACAACCAGTGGAGTGTTCCTAGCTTCTAAATTGGAGGAACCTCTTTCAGGCTCCCTCCAATGGCTTTCCTCACGGGCGCCCACGAGGAAAGCCCTAAATATCAAGTTCAAGCTATTCGGTGCAGATTAGGAAAGTGATCTACAGATATGTCTCAATGTAGCCCGGATGAAAACTTGTTATAGGTTGAAACACTGGTTGGCTTTTTCTTTGCTTGTTCAGTTAGAAAGAATGGAACTTTATATTTTGTATGTTGAGTTAGAGTGAACAATCTGTTTTAAGTGGTTGGTTTAATAAAACCTCGAAACATTATTGGCATTTGAATTCAATATTGAAGGGACATCAAAATGCAACTAGCATTAGAGGCATAAACTGCTGCAATTCAAGACTTATAGGTTTGGTGCTGGAACTAGGTCTTTTAGACTGTCTACAAGAAGGATAGGCAAGGAAGAAAGAATACGAGAAACAAAAATGGACATGGAAAGGAGACTAGGAAGCGGGAATAGGACATAGAATAGGCACTATAAAGAGACTGGTACTATGAAAAGGGAATATGATTAAGAGGAATGTTCAACAAATTTCACCTGCTTAATATATCAGTCAAAATAGAATGGACCCAGGAACAGGCTATATCCCAACTAGATTACTGCAACAGCATGTGCGTGTTTATAAGCCACTCCAAGAAAAATATCCATATCCTACTTATGTCTCTCATGCGATCTTCTGCCTCAAACATAGGGACTAGCTTTTATTGCTTTAGATCATAAATGTTATGGATGGGGCAACAAAAAAACAGACACCCCACCAGGGCGAGAGGCAGAGGCCCCACCAGGGCGAGAGAGGCCGAGGCCCCACCAGGGCGAGAGAGGCCGAAGCCCCATCAGGGCGAGAGGCAGAGGCCCCACCAGGCCGAGAGGCCGAGGCCCCACCAGGGCGAGAGGCCGAGGCCCCACCAGGGCGAGAGGCCGAGGCGCCCCAACAGGGCGAGAGGCCGAGGCGCCCCACCAGGGCCCCACCAGTGCGGGAGGCCGAGGCCCCACCAGGGCGGAAGGCTGAGACCCCACCAATGCGAGAGGCCGAGAGGCCCAGGCCCCACCAGGGCGAGAGGCCGAGGCCCCACCAGGGTGAGAGGCCGAGGCCGAGGCCCCACCAGGGCGAGAGGCCGAGGCGCCCCAACAGGGCGAGAGGCCGAGGCCCCACAAGGGCCTAACCAGTGCGGGAGGCCGAGGCCCCACCAGGGCGGAAGGCTGAGGCCCCACCAATGCGAGAGGCCGAGAGGCCGAGGCCCCACCAGGGCGAGAGGCCGAGGCCAAGGCCCCACCAGGGCGAGAGGCCGAGGCCAAGGCCCCGCCAGGGCGAGAGGCCAAGGCCCCGCCAGGGCGAGAGGCCAAGGCCAAGGCCCCGCCAGGGCGAGAGGCCGAGGCCAAGGCCCCGCCAGGGCGAGAGGCCGAGGCCAAGGCCCCGCCAGGGCGAGAGGCCGAGGCCAAGGCCTCGGCCCCGCCAGGGCGAGAGGCCGAGGCCAAGGCCCCGCCAGGGCGAGAGGCCGAGGCCAATGCCCCACCAGGGCGAGAGGCCGAGGCCAATGCCCCACCAGGGCGAGAGGCCGAGGCCAATGCCCCACCAGGGCGAGAGGCAGAGATTGAGGCCTCGCCAACCGAGAGGCAGATGCCGAAAGCTCCAACAGGATGAGAGGGAGAGACACCCCAACAGGGCGAGAGGCCGAGACACCCCAAGAGGCCGAGAGGCCAAGGCCCCACCAGGGCGAGAGGCCAAGGCCCCACCAGGGCGAGAGGGCGAGGCTCTACCAGGGCGAGAGGGCGAGGCTCTACCAGGGCAAGAGGCCGAGGCCAAGGCCAGATAAGGGCAAGAGGCCGAGGCCAAGGCCAGACCATGGAAAGAGGCAGAGGCCAAGGCCAGACCATGGAAAGAGGCAGAGGCCAAGGCCAGACCATGGAAAGAGGCAGAGGCCAAGGCCCCACCAGGGCGAGAGGCAGAGGTCAAGGCCCCACCAGGGCGAGAGGCAGAGGCCAAGGCCCCACCAGGGCGAGAGGCAGAGGCCGAGGCCCCACCAGGGCGAGAGGCAGAGGCCGAGGCCCCACCAGGGCGAGAGGCAGAGGCCCCGCCAGCTGAGAGGCCGAGACACCCCAACAGGGCGGGAGGCCGAGGCCCCACCAGGGCGGGAGGCCGAGCCCCCACCAGGGCGGGAGGCCGAGGCCCCACCAGGGCGGGAGGCCGAGGCCCCACCAGGGCGGGAGGCCGAGGCCCCACCAGGGCGAGAGGCCGAGGCCCCACCAGGGCGAGAGGCAGAGGCCCCACCAGGGCGAGAGGCAGAGGCCGAGGCCCCGCCAGCCGAGCGGCCGAGACACCCCAAAAGGGCGGGAGGCCGAGGCCCCACCAGGGCGGGAGGCCGAGTCCCCACCAGGGCGGGAGGCCGAGTCCCCACCAGGGCGGGAGGCAGAGGCCCCGCCAGCCGAGAGGCCGAGACACCCCAACAGGGCGGGAGGCCGAGGCCCCACCAGGGCGGGAGGCCGAGGCCCCACCAGGGCGGGAGGCCGAGGCCCCACCAGGGCGGGAGGCCGAGACACCCCGCCAGCCGAGAGGCCGAGACACCCCGCCAGCCGAGAGGCCGAGACACCCCGCCAGCCGAGAGGCCGAGACACCCCGCCAGCCGAGAGGCCGAGGCCCCGCCAGCCGAGAGGCCGAGGCCCCACCAGGGCGAGAGGCAGAGGCCCCACCAGGGCGAGAGGGCGAGAGGCAGAGGCCCCACCAGGGCGAGAGGGCGAGAGGCAGAGGCCCCACCAGGGCGAGAGGGCGAGAGGCAGAGGCCCCACCAGGGCGAGAGGGCGAGAGGCAGAGGCCCCACCAGGGCGAGAGGCAGAGGCCCCACCAGGGCGAGAGGTCGAGGCTCCACCAGGGCGAGAGGCCGAGGCCAATGCTTCACCAGGGCGAGAGGCCGAGGGCAAGGCCCCACCAGGGCGAGAGGTAGATACCAAGGCCCCACAAGGGCAAGAAGCACAGGCCGAGGCCCAACCAGGGCGAGAGGCCGAGGCCCCGCCAGGGCAAGACGGAGAAAGGCCGAGGCCCCACCACGGTGAAACCCCCACCAGGGCGAAAGGCCGAGGCTGCACCAGGGCGAGAGGCCGAGCCAAGGCCGCACCAGGGCGAGAGGCCGAGGCCAATGCCTCACCAGGGCGAGAGGCAGAGGCCGAGGCTCCACCAGGGCGAGAGGCAGAGGCCGAAGCCCCAGCAGGGTGAGAGGCCGAGGCCCCAGCAGGGCGAGACGCCGAGGCCCCGTCAGGGTGAGTGAAAGGCCGAGGCCCCGCCAGCCCAGAGGCCGAGACACCCCACCAGGGCAAGTGGCCAAAGCCCCACCAGGGCGAGAGGCCGAGGCCCCACTAGGGCGAGGGGCAGAGGCCAAGGCCCCACCAGGGCGAGAGGCAGAGGCCAAGGCCCCACCAGGGCGAGAGGCAGAGGCCAAGGCCCCACCAGGGCGAGAGGCAGAGGCCAAGGCCCTACCAGGGCGAGAGGCAGAGGCCAAGGCCCCACCAGGGCGAGAGGCAGAGGCCAAGGCCCCACCAGGGCGAGAGGCAGAGGCCGAGGCCCCACCAGGGCGAGAGGCCGAGGAACCACCAGGGCGAGAGGCCGAGGCCCCACCAGGGCGAGAGGCCGAGGAACCCCAACAGGGCGAAAGGGCGAGGCATCCCAACAGGGCGAGAGGCCGAGGCCCCACCAGGGCCCCACCAGTGCGGGAGGCCGAGGCCCCACCAGGGCGGAAGGCTGAGGCCCCACCAATGCGAGAGGCCGAGAGGCCCAGGCCCCACCAGGGCGAGAGGGCGAGGCTCTACCAGTGTGAGAGGCCGAGGCCAAGGCCCCACCAGGGCGAGAGGCCGAGGCCAAGGCCCCACCAGGGTGAGAGGCCGAGGCCAAGGCCCCACCAGGGCGAGAGGCCGAGGCCAAGGCCCCACCAGGGCGAGAGGCCGAGGCCGAGGCCAAGGCCCCACCAGGGCGAGAGGCCGAGGCCCCACCAGTGCGAGAGGCCGAGGCCCCAACAGGGCGAGAGGCCGAGGCCCCATCAGGGCGAGAGGCAGAGGTCGATGCCCCACCAGGCCGAGAGGCCGAGGCCCCACCAGGCCGAGAGGCCGAGGCCCCACCAGGGCGAGAGGCCGAGGCCCCACCAGGGCGAGAGGCCGAGGCCCCACCAGGGCAAAAGGGCGAGGCACCCCAACAGGGCAAAAGGGCGAGGCACCCCAACAGGGCGAGAGGCCGAGGCCCCACCAGGGCCCCACCAGTGCGGGAGGCCGAGGCCCCACCAGGGCGGAAGGCTGAGGACCCACCAATGCGAGAGGCCGAGAGACCCAGGCCCCACCAGGGCGAGAGGGCGAGGCTCTACCAGTGCGAGAGGCCGAGGCCCCACCAGGGCGAGAGGACGAGGCCAAGGCCCCACCAGGGCGAGAGGCCGAGGCCAAGGCCCCACCAGGGCGAGACAGGGCGAGACAGGCCGAGGCCCCACCAGGGCGAGACAGGCGGAGGCCCCACCAGGGCGAGACAGGCCGAGGCCCCACCAGGGCGAGACAGGCCAAGGCCCCACCACGTCGAGAGGCAGAGGCCGAGGCCCCACCAATGCGAGAGGGCGAGAGGCCGAGAGGCCCAGGCCCCACCAGGGCGAGGCCGAGGCCCCACCAGAGCGAGAGGCCGAGGCCCCACCAGAGCGAGAGGCCGAGGCCCCACCAGGGCGAGAGGCCGAGGCCCCACCGGGGCGAGATGCCGAGGCCCCACCAGGGCGAGATGCCGAGGCCCCACCAGGACGAGAGGCCGAGGCCCCACCAGGACGAGAGGCCGAGGCCCCACCAGAGCGAGAGGCAGAGGCTGAAGCCCCACCAGAGCGAGAGGCAGAGGCCGAGGCCCCACCAGAGCGAGAGGCAGAGGCCGAGGCCCCACCAGGGCGAGAGGCAGAGGCCGAGGCCCCACCAGGCCGAGAGGCAGAGGCCGAGGCCCCACCAGGGCGAGAGGCAGAGGCCCCACCAGGGCGAGAGGCAGAGGCCGAGGCCCCACCAGGGCGAGAGGCAGAGGCCGAGGCCCCACCAGGGCGAGAGGCCGAGAGGTCGAGGCCGAGGCCCCACCAGAGCGAGAGTTCAAGGCTCCACCAGGGCGAGAGGCCAAGTCCCCACTAAGGCAAGAGGCCGAGGCCAAGGCCCGACCAGGGAGAGAGGCCGAGGCCAATGCTTCACCAGGGTGAGAGGCAGTGGCCGAGGCCCCAGCAGGGTGAGAGGCCAAAGCCCCAGCAGGGCGAGAGGCCGAAGCCCCGTCAGGGTGAGATGGCGAGAGGCTGAGGCCCCACCAGGGTGAGATGGCGAGAGGCCGAGGCCCCACCAGGGTGAGATGGCGAGAGGCAGAGGCCCAACCAGGGCGAGAGGCAGAGGCCCAACCAGGGCGAGAGGCAGAGGCCCAACCAGGGCGAGAGGCAGAGGCCGAGGCCCCACCAGGGTGAGAGGCAGAGGCCGAGGCCCCACCAGGGTGAGAGGCAGAGGCTGAGGCCCCACCAGGGTGAGAGGCTGAGAGGCTGAGGCCCCAGCAGGGTGAGAGGCCGAAGCCCCAGCAGGGCGAGAGGCCGAAGCCCCGTCAGGGTGAGATGGCGAGAGGCTGAGGCCCCACCAGGGTGAGATGGCGAGAGGCCGAGGCCCCACCAGGGCGAGAGGCAGAGGCCCAACCAGGGTGAGAGGCAGAGGCCCAACCAGGGCGAGAGGCAGAGGCCCAACCAGGGCGAGAGGCAGAGGCCGAGGCCCCACCAGGGTGAGAGGCAGAGGCTGAGGCCCCACCAGGGTGAGAGGCTGAGAGGCTGAGGCCCCACCAGGGTGAGAGGCTGAGGCCCCACCAGGGTGAGAGGCTGAGAGGCTGAGGCCCCACCAGGGTGAGAGGCTGAGAGGCTGAGGCCCCACCAGGGTGAGAGGCTGAGAGGCAGAGGCCCCACCAGGGCAATTGGCCAAGGCCCGACCAGGGCGAGAGGAAGAGGCCAAAGCCCCACCAGGGCGAGAGGCAGAGGCCAAGGCCCCACCAGGGCGAGAGGCAGAGGCCAAGGCCCCACCAGGGCGAGAGGCAGAGGCCAAGGCCCCACCAGGGCGAGAGGCAGAGGCCAAGGCCCCACCAGGGCGAGAGGCAGAGGCCAAGGCCCCACCAGGGCGAGAGGCAGAGGCCAAGTCCCACCACGGCGAGAGGCAGAGGCCAAGGCCCCACCAGGGCGAGAGGCCGAGGCCAAGGCCCCACCAGGGCGAGAGGCCGAGGCCAAGGCCCCACCAGGGCGAGAGGCCAAGGCCCCACCAGGGCGAGAGGCCGAGGCCCCACCAGGGCGAGAGGCCGAGGCCCCACCAGGGCGAGAGGCAGAGGTCGATGCCCCACCAGGCCGAGAGGCCGATGCCCCACCAGGCCGAGAGGCCGAGGCCCCACCAGGGCGAGAGGCCGAGGCCCCACCAGGGCGAAAGGGCGAGGCACCCCAACAGGGCGAAAGGGCGAGGCACCCCAACAGGGCGAGAGGCCGAGGCCCCACCAGGGCCCCACCAATGCGAGAGGCCGAGAGGCCCAGGCCCCACCAGGGTGAGAGGGCGAGGCTCTACCAGTGCGAGAGGCCGAGGCCCCACCAGGGCGAGAGGACGAGGCCAAGGCCCCACCAGGGCGAGAGGCCGAGGCCAAGGCCCCACCAGGGCGAGACAGGCCGAGGCCCCACCAGGGCGAGACAGGCCGAGGCCCCACCAGGGCGAGACAGGCCGAGGCCCCACCAGGGCGAGACAGGCCAAGGCCCCACCACGTCGAGAGGCAGAGAGGCCGAGGCCCCACCAATGCGAGAGGCCGAGAGGCCCAGGCCCCACCAGAGCGAGAGGCCGAGGCCCCACCAGAGCGAGAGGCCGAGGCCCCACCAGGGCGAGAGGCCGAGGCCCCACCAGGGCGAGAGGCCGAGGCCCCACCAGGGCGAGAGGCCGAGGCCCCACCAGGACGAGAGGCCGAGGCCCCACCAGGACGAGAGGCCGAGGCCCCACCAGAGCGAGAGGCAGAGGCCGAAGCCCCACCAGAGCGAGAGGCAGAGGCCGAGGCCCCACCAGGGCGAGAGGCAGAGGCCGAGGCCCCACCAGGGCGAGAGGCAGAGGCCGAGGCCCCACCAGGGCGAGAGGCAGAGGCCGAGGCCCCACCAGGGCGAGAGGCAGAGGCCGAGGCCCCACCAGGGCGAGAGGCCGAGGCCCCACCAGGGCGAGAGGCAGAGGCCCCACCAGGGCGAGAGGCAGAGGCCCCACCAGTGCGAGAGGCAGAGGCTGAGGCCCCGCCAGCCGAGAGGCCGAGACACCCCAACAGGGCGAGAGGCCGAGACACCCCAACAGGGCGAGAGGCCAAGGCCCCATCAGGGCGAGAGGCAGAGGCCGAGAGCCTGAGGCCCCACCAGGCCGAGAGGGCGAGAGGTCGAGGCCGAGGCCCCACCAGAGCGAGAGTTCAAGGCTCCACCAGGGCGAGAGGCCAAGTCCCCACTAAGGCAAGAGGCCGAGGCCAAGGCCCGACAAGGGCGAGAGGCCGAGGCCAATGCTTCACCAGGGTGAGAGGCAGTGGCCGAGGCCCCACCAGGGCGAGAGGCCGATGCCCCGTCAGGCTGAGATGGCGAGAGGCCGAGGCCCCACCTGGGTGAGATGGCGAGAGGCCGAGGCCCCACCTGGGTGAGATGGCGAGAGGCCGAGGCCCCACCAGGGCGAGAGGCCGAGGCCCCACGAGGGCGAGAGGCAGAGGCCCAACCAGGGTGAGAGGCAGAGGCCCAACCAGGGTGAGATGGCGAGAGGCCGAGGCCCCACCAGGGTGAGATGGCGAGAGGCCGAGGCCCCACCAGGGTGAGATGGCCAGAGGCCGAGGCCCCACCAGGGTGAGATGGCCAGAGGCTGAGGCCCCACCAGGGTGAGATGGCGAGAGGCCGAGGCCCCACCAGGGCGAGAGGCAGAGGCCCAACCAGGGTGAGAGGCAGAGGCCCAACCAGGGCGAGAGGCAGAGGCCCAACCAGGGCGAGAGGCAGAGGCCGAGGCCCCACCAGGGTGAGAGGCAGAGGCTGAGGCCCCACCAGGGTGAGAGGCTGAGAGGCTGAGGCCCCACCAGGGTGAGAGGCTGAGAGGCTGAGGCCCCACCAGGGTGAGAGGCTGAGAGGCTGAGGCCCCACCAGGGTGAGAGGCTGAGAGGCTGAGGCCCCACCAGGGTGAGAGGCTGAGAGGCAGAGGCCCCACCAGGGCAAGAGGACAAGGCCCGACCAGGGCGAGAGGAAGAGGCCAAAGCCCCACCAGGGCGAGAGGCAGAGGCCAAGGCCCCACCAGGGCGAGAGGCAGAGGCCAAGGCCCCACCAGGGCGAGAGGCAGAGGCCAAGGCCCCACCAGGGCGAGAGGCAGAGGCCAAGGCCCCACCAGGGCGAGAGGCAGAGGCCAAGGCCCCACCAGGGCGAGAGGCAGAGGCCAAGGCCCCACCAGGGCGAGAGGCCGAGGCCAAGGCCCCACCAGGGCGAGAGGCCGAGGCCAAGGCCCCACCAGGGCGAGAGGCCGAGGCCAAGGCCCCACCAGGGCGAGAGGCCAAGGCCCCACCAGGGCGAGAGGCCGAGGCCCCACCAGGGCGAGAGGCCGAGGCCCCACCAGGGCGAGAGGCAGAGGTCGATGCCCCACCAGGCCGAGAGGCCGATGCCCCACCAGGCCGAGAGGCCGAGGCCCCACCAGGGCGAGAGGCCGAGGCCCCACCAGGGCGAAAGGGCGAGGCACCCCAACAGGGCGAAAGGGCGAGGCACCCCAACAGGGCGAGAGGCCGAGGCCCCACCAGGGCCCCACCAATGCGAGAGGCCGAGAGGCCCAGGCCCCACCAGGGTGAGAGGGCGAGGCTCTACCAGTGCGAGAGGCCGAGGCCCCACCAGGGCGAGAGGACGAGGCCAAGGCCCCACCAGGGTGAGAGGCCGAGGCCAAGGCCCCACCAGGGCGAGACAGGCCGAGGCCCCACCAGGGCGAGACAGGCCGAGGCCCCACCAGGGCGAGACAGGCCGAGGCCCCACCAGGGCGAGACAGGCCAAGGCCCCACCACGTCGAGAGGCAGAGAGGCCGAGGCCCCACCAATGCGAGAGGCCCAGGCCCCACCAGAGCGAGAGGCCGAGGCCCCACCAGAGCGAGAGGCCGAGGCCCCACCAGGGCGAGAGGCCGAGGCCCCACCAGGGCGAGAGGCCGAGGCCCCACCAGGGCGAGAGGCCGAGGCCCCACCAGGGCGAGAGGCCGAGGCCCCACCAGGACGAGAGGCCGAGGCCCCACCAGGACGAGAGGCCGAGGCCCCACCAGAGCGAGAGGCAGAGGCCGAAGCCCCACCAGAGCGAGAGGCAGAGGCCGAGGCCCCACCAGGGCGAGAGGCAGAGGCCGAGGCCCCACCAGGGCGAGAGGCAGAGGCCGAGGCCCCACCAGGGCGAGAGGCAGAGGCCGAGGCCCCACCAGGGCGAGAGGCAGAGGCCCCACCAGGGCGAGAGGCAGAGGCCCCACCAGGGCGAGAGGCAGAGGCTGAGGCCCCGCCAGCCGAGAGGCCGAGACACCCCAACAGGGCGAGAGGCCGAGACACCCCAACAGGGCGAGAGGCCAAGGCCCCATCAGGGCGAGAGGCAGAGGCCGAGAGCCCGAGGCCCCACCAGGCCGAGAGGGCGAGAGGTCGAGGCCGAGGCCCCACCAGAGCGAGAGTTCAAGGCTCCACCAGGGCGAGAGGCCAAGTCCCCACTAAGGCAAGAGGCCGAGGCCAAGGCCCGACAAGGGCGAGAGGCCGAGGCCAATGCTTCACCAGGGTGAGAGGCAGTGGCCGAGGCCCCACCAGGGCGAGAGGCCGATGCCCCGTCAGGCTGAGATGGCGAGAGGCCGAGGCCCCACCTGGGTGAGATGGCGAGAGGCCGAGGCCCCACCTGGGTGAGATGGCGAGAGGCCGAGGCCCCACCAGGGCAAGAGGCCGAGGCCCCACGAGGGCGAGAGGCAGAGGCCCAACCAGGGTGAGAGGCAGAGGCCCAACCAGGGTGAGATGGCGAGAGGCCGAGGCCCCACCAGGGTGAGATGGCCAGAGGCCGAGGCCCCACCAGGGTGAGATGGCCAGAGGCCGAGGCCCCACCAGGGTGAGATGGCCAGAGGCCGAGGCCCCACCAGGGTGAGATGGCCAGAGGCCGAGGCCCCACCAGGGTGAGATGGCCAGAGGCCGAGGCCCCACCAGGGTGAGATGGCCAGAGGCCGAGGCCCCACCAGGGTGAGATGGCCAGAGGCCGAGGCCCCACCAGGGTGATATGGCCAGAGGCCGAGGCCCCACCAGGGTGATATGGCCAGAGGCCGAGGCCCCGCCAGGCGAGAGGCCGAGGCCCCACCAGGGCGAAAGGCCAAGGGGCCCCACCAGGGCGAAAGGCCAAGGGGCCCCACCAGGGCGAAAGGCCAAGGGGCCCCACCAGGGCGAAAGGCCAAGGGGCCCCACCAGGGCGAAAGGCCGAGAGGCCCCACCAGGGCGAGAGGCCGAGAGGCCCCACCAGGGCGAGAGGCCGAGGCCCCACCAGGGCGAGAGGCAGAGGCCCCACCAGGGCGAGAGGCAGAGGCCGAGGCCCCACCAGGGCGAGAGGCAGAGGCCCCACCAGAGCGAGAGGCAGAGGCCGAGGCCCCACCAGAGCGAGAGGCAGAGGCTGAGGCCCCACCAGAGCGAGAGGCAGATGCCGAGGCCCCACCAGGGCGAGAGGCCAATGCCGAGGCCCCACCAGGGCGAGAGGTCGATGCCCAGGCCCCACCAGGGCGAGAGGTCGATGCCGAGGCCCCACCAGGGCGAGAGGTCGATGCCGAGGCCCCACCAGGGCGAGAGGTCGAGACCCCACCAGGGCGAGAGGCAGAGGCCGAGGCCCCACCAGGGCGAGAGAGGCCAATGCCCCACCAGGGCGAGAGGCAGAGGCCGAGGAACCACCAGGGCGAGAGGCAGAGGCCCCACAAGGGCGAGAGGCAGGGCCCCACCAGGGTGAGAGGCAGGGGCCCCACCAGGGCAAGACGGAGAGAGGCCAAGGCCCCACCACGGTGAGACCCCAACCAGGGCGAGAGGCCGAGGCCACACCAGGGCGAGAGGCCCCGGCCCCACCAGGGTGAGAGAGGCAGAGGCCGAGGCCCCAACAGGGCGAGAGGCAGGGGCCCCACCAGGGCGAGAGGCAGGGGCCCAACCAGGGCGAGAGGCAGAGGCCCCACCAGGGCGAGAGGCAGAGGCCCCACCAGGGCAAGAGGCAGGAGCCCCACCAGTGATATATGCAAATATACAATTTGAAAGCAATGTGTTTGGCAAGCTGGAGAGCACCATGGATGATACCAAGACTCACCCTCTGAGTCTAGAGAAAGCTATATGATGTCTAAAAGATCCAGTTCAAGCACCAAACTCATAGGTCTTAAATTGCCAGCAGTTTATGCCTCAAATAAATACTGGTTGTATTTTGATGTTCCAATCAATATGTAATTCACATTTCAATTAAATGTTTTATGTGGCTTTATTAAACCTAATCCTCAAAATACATAGGTTCTATTTCTTCCAACTGAACAAGCACAAGTAAAGAAATTGACACAGTATCTGTAGATCACTTTCCTAATCTGCAACAAATACAAGTTGAACAAATACAAGCTGAATAGCTTGCACTTAAATTAACTTGATATTTAGAACATCCACCCTAATGGAAAAGAAATAAAATGTAGCCTGTGTTCCTGATAAGACTGTCTGTCATTTGAATTACTTATGTACAACCAGTGGAGTGTTCCTAGCTTCTAAATTGGAGGAACCTCTTTCAGGCTCCCTCCAATGGCTTTCCTCATGGGCGCCCACGAGGAAAGCCCTAAATATCAAGTTCAAGTTATTCGGTGCAGATTAGGAAAGTGACCTACAGATATGTCTCAATGTAGCCCGGATGAAAACCTGTGATAGGTTGAAACACTGGATGGCTTTTTCTTTGCTTGTTCAGTTATTTCTATGTTGAGTTAGAGTGAACAATCTGTTTTAAGTGGTTGGTTTAATAAAACCTCGAAACATTATTGGCATTTGAATTCAATATTGAAGGGACATCAAAATACAACCAGTATTTGAGGCATCAACTGCTGCAATTCAAGACCTATGGGTTTGGTGCTGGAACTAGATTTTTTAGACTGTCTACAAGAAGGATAGGCAAGGAAAAAACAATACGAGAAACAAAAATGGACATGGAATGGAGACTAGGAAGCGGGAATAGGACACAAAATAGGCACTATAAAGAGACCGGTACTACGAAAAGGGAATATGATTGAGAGGAATGTTCAACAAATTTCACCTGCTTAATATATCAGTCAAAATAGAATGGACCCAGGAACTGGCTATATCCCAACTAGATTACTGCAACAGCATGTGTGTGTTTATAAGCCACCCCAAGAAAAATATCCATCTCCTACTTATGTCTCTCATGCGATCATCTGCCTCAAGCATAGGGACTAGCTTTTATTGCTTTAGATCATAAATGCCATGGATGGGGCAACAAAAAATCTGAGACACTCCAACAGGGGGAGAGGCAGAGGCCGAGGCCCCACCAGGGCGAGAGAGGCCGAGGAACCACCAGGGCGAGAGGCAGAGGCCAAGGCCCGACCAGGGCGAGAGGCCGAGGACAAGGCCCAACCAGGGCGAGAGGCCGAGGCCAAGGCCCCACCTGTGCGAGAGGTAGAGACCAAGGCCCCACAAGGGCGAGAGATAGAGGCCAAGGCCCCACCAGGGCGAGAGAGGCTGAGGCCCCACCTGTGCGAGAGGCCAAGGCCCCACCACGGTGAGACCCCCACCAGGACGAGAGACCGAGGCCACACCAAGCCGAGAGGCAGAGGCCCCACCAGGGTGAGAGAGGCTGAGGCCCCACCAGCCGAGAGGCAGAGACACCCCAAGAGGGCGAGAGGCCGAGGCCACACCAGGGCGAGAGGCCGAGGCCCCGCCAGCCGAGAGGCCGAGACACCCCAACAGGGCGAGAGGCCGAGACCCCACCAGGGCGAGAGGCCGAGGCCCCACCAGGGCGAGACAGCGAGAGGCCGAGGCCCCACCACGGTGAGACCCCCACCAGGGCGAGAGGCCAAGGCCACACCAGGGCGAGAGGCCGAGGCCCACCAGGGCGGGAGGCCGAGGCCCCACCAGGACGAGAGGCCTAGAGGGTGAGAGGTCGAGGCCCCACCAGAGCGAGAGGTCGAGGCCCCACAAGAGCGAGAGGCCGAGGTTCAACCAGGACGAGAGGCCGAGGCCCCACCAGGGCGAGAGGCCGAGGCCAAGGCCCGACCAGGGCGAGAGGCTGAGGCCAATGCCTCACCAGGGCGAGAGGCTGAGGCCAATGCCTCACCAGGGCGAGAGAGGCCGATGCCCAACCAGGGCGAGAAAGGCCAATGCCCCACTAGGGCGAGAGGCAGAAGCCGAGGCCCCACCAAGGCGAGAGGCAGAAGCCGAGGCCCCACCAAGGCGAGAGGCAGAAGCCGAGGCCCCACCAGGGCGAGAGGGAGAGGCCGAGGTCCCACCAGGGTGAGAGGCAGAAGCTGAGGCCCCAGCAGGGTGAGAAGCAGAGGCCGAGGCCACACCAGGGCGAGAGGCCGAGGCCCCGTCAGGGTGAGATGGCGAGAGGTCGAGGCCCCGTCAAGGCGAGAGGCCGAGACCCCACCAGGGCGAGAGGCAGAGGCCGAGGCCCCACCAGGGCGAGAGGCCGAGGCCCCACCAGGGCGAGAGGCCGAGGCCCCACCAGGGCGAGAGGCAGAGGCCCCACCAGGGCGAGAGGCAGAGGCCGATGCCCCACCAGGGCGAGAGGCCGAGGCCCCACCAGGGCGAGAGGCCGAGGCCCCACCAGGGCGAGAGGCCGAGGCCCCACCAGGGCGATAGAGGCAGAGGCCTAAGCCCCACCAGCCGAGAGGCAGACACACCCCAACAGGGCGAGAGGCCGAGGCCCCACCAGGACGAGAGGCCAAGAGGGCGAGAGGTCAAGGCGGAGGCCCCACCAGAGCGAGAGGCCGAGGCCCCACCAGGGCGAGAGGCCAAGGCTCCACCAGGGCGAGAGGCCAAGGCCAATGCCTCACCAGGGCAAGAGGCAGAGGCCAAGGCCCCACCAGGGCGATAGGTAGAGGCCGAGGCCCCACCAGGGCGAGAGGGCGAGAGGCCGAGGCCCCACCAGGGTGAGATGGCGAGAGGCCGAGGCCCCACCAGGACGAGAGGCAGAGGCCCCACGAGGGCGAGAGGCAGAGGCCCAACCAGGGCGAGAGGCAGAGGCCAAGGCCCCACCAGGGCGAGAGGCAGAGGCCAAGGCCCCACCAGGGCGAGAGGCAGAGGCCAAGGCCCCACCAGGGCGAGAGGCTGAGGTCTCTCCAGCCGAGAGGCAGAGGCCGAAGCTCCACCAGGGCGAGAGGGCAAGACACCCCAACAGGGCGGGAGGCCGAGGCCCCACCAGGGCGGGAGGCCGAGGCCCCACCAATGCGAGAGGCCGAGAGGCCCAGGCCCCACCAGGGCGAGAGGGCAAGGCCCAGGCCCCACCAGAGCGAGAGGCCGAGGCCCCACCAGGGTGAGAGGCAGAGGCCCAACCAGGGCGAGAGGCAGAGGCCCAACCAGGGCGAGAGGCAGAGGCCCAACCAGGCAGAGGCCCAACCAGGGCGAGAGGCAGAGGCCCAACCAGGGTGAGATGGCGAGAGGCCGAGGCCCCACCAGGGTGAGATGGCGAGAGGCCGAGGCCCCACCAGGGTGAGATGGCGAGAAGCCGAGGCCCCACCAAGGCGAGAGGCAGAAGCCGAGGCCCCACCAAGGCGAGAGGCAGTAGCCGAGGCCCCACCAGGGCGAGAGGGAGAGGCCGAGGTCCCACCAGGGTGAGAGGCAGAAGCTGAGGCCCCAGCAGGGTGAGAAGCAGAGGCCGAGGCCACACCAGGGCGAGAGGCCGAGGCCCCGTCAGGGTGAGATGGCGAGAGGTCGAGGCCCCGTCAGGGCGAGAGGCAGAGGCCGAGGCCCCACCAGGGCGAGAGGCCGAGGCCCCACCAGGACGAGAGGCAGAGGCCCCACCAGGGCGAGAGGCAGAGGCCCCACCAGGGCGAGAGGCAGAGGCCCCACCAGGGCGAGAGGCAGAGGCCGAGGCCCCACCAGGGCGAGAGGCCGAGGCCCCACCAGGGCGAGAGGCCGAGGCCCCACCAGGGCGAGAGGCCGAGGCCCCACCAGGGAGAGAGGCCGAGGCCCCACCAGGGCGAGAGGCCGAGGCCCCACCAGGGCGATAGAGGCAGAGGCCTAAGCCCCACCAGCCGAGAGGCAGACACACCCCAACAGGGCGAGAGGCCGAGGCCCCACCAGGACGAGAGGCCAAGAGGGCGAGAGGTCAAGGCCGAGGCCCCACCAGAGCGAGAGGCCGAGGCCCCACCAGGGCGAGAGGCCAAGGCTCCACCAGGGCGAGAGGCCAAGGCCAATGCCTCACCAGGGCGAGAGGCAGAGGCCAAGGCCCCACCAGGGCGATAGGTAGAGGCCGAGGCCCCACCAGGGCGAGAGGGCGAGAGGCCGAGGCCCCACCAGGGTGAGATGGCGAGAGGCCGAGGCCCCACCAGGACGAGAGGCAGAGGCCAAGGCCCCACCAGGGCGAGAGGCTGAGGTCTCTCCAGCCGAGAGGCAGAGGCCGAAGCTCCACCAGGGCGAGAGGGCAAGACACCCCAACAGGGCGGGAGGCCGAGGCCCCACCAGGGCGGGAGGCCGAGGCCCCACCAATGCGAGAGGCCGAGAGGCCCAGGCCCAGGCCCCACCAGGGCAAGAGGGCAAGGCCCAGGCCCCACCAGAGCGAGAGGCCGAGGCCCCACCAGGGTGAGAGGCCGAGGCCCAACCAGGGCGAGAGGCAGAGGCCCAACCAGGGCGAGAGGCAGAGGCCCAACCAGGGCGAGAGGCCGAGGCCCCACCAGGGTGAGATGGCGAGAGGCCGAGGCCCCACCAGGGTGAGATGGCGAGAGGCCGAGGCCCCACCAGGGTGAGATGGCGAGAGGCCGAGGCCCCACCAGGGTGAGATGGCGAGAGGCCGAGGCCCCACCAGGGTGAGATGGCGAGAGGCCGAGGCCCCACCAGGGTGAGATGGCGAGAGGCCGAGGCCCCACCAGGACGAGAGGCAGAGGCCCAACCAGGGCGAGAGGCAGAGGCCCAACCAGGGCGAGAGGCAGAGGCCAAGGCCCCACCAGGGCGAGAGGCAGAGGCCAAGGCCCCACCAGGGCGAGAGGCAGAGGCCAAGGCCCCACCAGGGCGAGAGGCTGAGGTCTCTCCAGCCGAGAGGCAGAGGCCGAAGCTCCACCAGGGCGAGAGGGCAAGACACCCCAACAGGGCGGGAGGCCGAGGCCCCACCAGGGCGAGAGGCAGAGGCCCCACCAGGGCGAGAGGCAGAGGCCCCACCAGGGCGAGAGGCAGAGGCCCCACCAGGGCGAGAGGCAGAGGCCGATGCCCCACCAGGGCGAGAGGCCGAGGCCCCACCAGGGCGAGAGGCCGAGGCCCCACCAGGGAGAGAGGCCGAGGCCCCACCAGGGAGAGAGGCCGAGGCCCCACCAGGGCGAGAGGCAGAGGCCCCACCAGGGCGAGAGAGGCAGAGGCCTAAGCCCCACCAGCCGAGAGGCAGACACACCCCAACAGGGCGAGAGGCCGAGGCCCCACCAGGACGAGAGGCCAAGAGGGCGAGAGGTCAAGGCCGAGGCCCCACCAGAGCGAGAGGCCGAGGCCCCACCAGGGCGAGAGGCCAAGGCTCCACCAGGGCGAGAGGCCAAGGCCAATGCCTCACCAGGGCGAGAGGCAGAGGCCAAGGCCCCACCAGGGCGATAGGTAGAGGCCGAGGCCCCACCAGGGCGAGAGGGCGAGAGGCCGAGGCCCCACCAGGGTGAGATGGCGAGAGGCCGAGGCCCCACCAGGACGAGAGGCAGAGGCCAAGGCCCCACCAGGGCGAGAGGCTGAGGTCTCTCCAGCCGAGAGGCAGAGGCCGAAGCTCCACCAGGGCGAGAGGGCAAGACACCCCAACAGGGCGGGAGGCCGAGGCCCCACCAGGGCGGGAGGCCGAGGCCCCACCAATGCGAGAGGCCGAGAGGCCCAGGCCCAGGCCCCACCAGGGCAAGAGGGCAAGGCCCAGGCCCAACCAGGGCGAGAGGCAGAGGCCCAACCAGGGCGAGAGGCAGAGGCCCAACCAGGGCGAGAGGCAGAGGCCCAACCAGGGCGAGAGGCCGAGGCCCCACCAGGGTGAGATGGCGAGAGGCCGAGGCCCCACCAGGGTGAGATGGCGAGAGGCCGAGGCCCCACCAGGGTGAGATGGCGAGAGGCCGAGGCCCCACCAGGGTGAGATGGCGAGAGGCCGAGGCCCCACCAGGGTGAGATGGCGAGAGGCCGAGGCCCCACCAGGGCGAGAGGCAGAGGCCCAACCAGGGCGAGAGGCCGAGGCCCCACCAGGGCAAGACAGCGAGAGGCCGAGGCCCCACCACGGTGAGACCCCCACCACGGCGAAAGGCTGAGGCCACACCAGCCGAGAGGCAGAGACAACCCAACAGGGCGAGAGGCCAAGGCCCCACCAGGGCGAGAGGCCGAGGCCTACCAGGGCGGGAGGCTGAGGCCCCACCAGGACGAGAGGCCTAGAGGGTGAGAGGTCGAGGCCCCACCAGAGCGAGAGGCCGAGGTTCAACCAGGGCGAGAGGCCGAGGCCCCACCAGGGCGAGAGGCCGAGGCCCGACCAGGGCGAGAGGCTGAGGCCAATGCCTCACCAGGACGAGAGGCTGAGGCCAATGCCTCACCAGGACGAGAGGTAGAGGCCAAGGCCCCACCAGGGCGAGAGGGGCCGATGCCCAACCAGGGCGAGAGAGGCCGATGCCCAACCAGGGCGAGAGAGGCCGATGCCCAACCAGGGCGAGAAAGGCCGATGCCCAACACCAGGGCGAGAAAGGCCAATGCCCAACACCAGGGCGAGAAAGGCCAATGCCCCACTAGGGCGAGAGGCAGAAGCCGAGGCCCCACCAGGGCGAGAGGCAGAAGCCGAGGCCCCAACAGGGCGAGAGGCAGAAGCCGAGGCCCCAACAGGGCGAGAGGCAGAGGCCGAGGTCCCACCAGGGTGAGAGGCAGAGGCTGAGGCCCCAGCAGGGTGAGAAGCAGAGGCCGAGGCCACACCAGGGCGAGAGGCCGAGGCCCCGTCAGGGTGAGATGGCAGAGGCCCCACCAGGGCGAGAGGCAGAGGCCCCACCAGGGCGAGAGGCAGAGGCCCCACCAGGGTGAGAAGCAGAGGCCGAGGCAGAGGGACCACCAGGGCAAGAGGCAGAGGCCGAGGCCCCACCAGGGCGAGAGGCCGAGGCCCCACCAGGGTGAGATGGCGAGAGGCCGAGGCCCCACCAGGGCGAGAGGCAGAGGCCGAGGCAGAGGGACCACCAGGGCAAGAGGCAGAGGCCGAGGCCCCACCAGGGCGAGAGGCATAGGCCCAACCAGGGTGAGAAGCAGAGGCCGAGGCCCCACCAGAGCAAGAGGCAGTGGCCCCACCAGGGCAAGAGGCAGTGGCCCCACCAGGGCAAGAGGCAGTGGCCCCACCAGGGCAAGAGGCAGAGGCCCCTCCACGGCGAGAGGCAGAGGTGGATGCCCCACCAGGGCGTGAGGCCGAGGCCCGACCAGGGTAAGAGGACGGGAGGCCGAGGCCCCACCAGGACGGGAGGCCGAGGCCCCACCAGGACGGGAGGCCGAGGCCCCACCAGGACGGGAGGCCGAGGCCCCACTAGGACGAGAGGTCGAGGCCGAGGCCCCACCAGAGCGAGAGGCCGAGGCATCACCAGGGCGAGAGGCCAAGGCCCCACCAGGGCAAGAGAGGCCAATGCCCCACCAGGGCAAGAGAGGCAGAGGCCCCACCAGGGCAAGAGAGGCAGAGGCCCCACCAGGGCAAGAGAGGCAGAGGCCCCACCAGGGTGAGATGCAGAGGCCGAGGCCCGACCAGGGCCAGTGGCAAAGGTCCCACCAGGGCGAGAGGCAGAGGGTCAAGGCTCCACTACGGCGAGAGAGGCCAAGGCCCCACCAAGGAGAGAGGCAGAAGCCGAGGCCCCACCAGGGTGAGAGGCAGAAGCCGAGGCCCCACCAGGGTGAGAGGCAGAAGCCGAGGCCCCACCAGGGCGAGAGGCAGAAGCCGAGGCCCCACCAGGGTGAGATGGCGAGAGGCCGAGGCCACACCAGGGCGAGAGGCAGAGGTCCCACCAGGGCGAGAGCCAGGGGCCCCACCAGGGCGAGAGGCAGGGGCCCCACCAGGGCGAGAGGCAGGGGCCCCACCAGGGCGAGAGGCAGGGGCCCCACCAGTAATATATGCAAATATATAATTTGAAAGCAATGTGTTTGGCAAGCTGGAGAGTACCATGGCTGATACCAAGACTCACCCTCTGAGTCTAGAGAAAGCTATATAATGTCTAAAAGATCCAGTTCCAGCACCAAACCCATAGGTCTTAAACTGCCAGCAGTTTATGCCTCAAATAAATACTGGTTGTATTTTGATGACCCAATCAATATTTAATTCACATTTCGATTGAATGTTTTATGCGGCTTTATTAAACCTAATCCTCAACATACATAGGTTCTATTTCTTCCACCTGAACAAGTACAAGTAAAGAAATTGACACAGTATCTGTAGATCACTTTCCTAATCTGCAACAAATACAAGTTGAATAGCTTGCACTTGAATTAACTTGATATTTAGAACATCCCACCCTAATGGAAAAGAAATAAAATGTAGCCTGTGTTCCTGATAAGACTGTCATTTGAATTGCTTATGTACAACCAGTGGAGTGTTCCTAGCTTCTAAATTGGAGGAACCTCTTTCAGGCTCCCTCCAATGGCTTTCCTCACGGGCGCCCACGAGGAAAGCCCTAAATATCAAGTTCAAGCTATTCCGTGCAGATTAGGAAAGGGATCTACAGATATGTCTCAATGTAGCCTGGATGAAAACCTGTTATAGGTTGAAACACTGGTTGGCTTTTTCTTTTCTTGTTCAGTTAGAAAGAATGGAACTTTATCTTTTGTATGTTGAGTTAGAGTGAACAATCTGTTTTAAGTGGTTGGTTTAATAAAACCTCAAAACATTATTGGCATTTGAATTCAATATTGAAGGGACATCAAAATGCAACTAGTATTTGAGGCATAAACTGCTGCAATTCAAGACTTATAGGTTTGGTGCTGGAACTAGGTCTTTTAGACTGTCTACAAGAAGGATAGGCAAGGAAGAAAGAATACGAGAAACAAAAATGGACATGGAAAGGAGACTAGGAAGCAGGAATAGGACACAGAATAGGCACTATAAAGAGACTGGTACTATGAAAAGGGAATATAATTAAGAGGAATGTTCAACAAATTTCACCTGCTTAATATATCAGTCAAAATAGAATGGACCCAGGAACTGGCTATATCCCAACTAGATTACTGCAACAGCATGTGTGTGTTTATAAACCACCCCAAGGAAAATATCCATATCCTACTTATGTCTCTCATGCGATCTTCTGCCTCAAACATAGGGAGTAGCTTTTTTTACTTTAGATCATAAATGCTATGGATGGGGCAACAAAAAATCTGAGACACCCTACCAGGGCGAGAGGGCGAGAGGTCGAGGCCGAGGCCCCACCAGAGCGAAAGGTCGAGGCTCCACCAGGGCGAGAGGCCAAGGCCCCACCAAGGCGAGAGGCCGAGGCCAAGGCCCGACCAGGGAGAGAGGCCGAGGCCAAGGCCCGACCAGGGCGAGAGGCCGAGGCCAAGGCCCGACCAGGGCGAGAGGCCGAGGCCAAGGCCCGACCAGGGCGAGAGGCCGAGGCCCGACCAGGGCGAGAGGTAGAGGTCAAGGCCCCACAAGGGCGAGAGATAGAGGCCAAGGCCCCACAAGGGCGAGAGATAGAGGCCAAGGCCCCACCAGAGCGAAAGGTCGAGGCCCCAACAGGGCGAGAGGCCAAGGCCCCACCACGGTGAGACCCCCACCAGGGCGAGAGGCCGAGGCCACACCAGGGCGAGAGGCAGAGACCCCACCAGGGTGAGCGAGGCAGAGGCCGAGGCCCCACCAGCCGAGAGGCAGATGCACCCCAAGAGGGCGAGAGGCAGAGGCCATACCAGGGCGAGAGGCCGAGGCCCCGCCAGCCTAGAGGCCGAGACACCCCAACAGGGCGAGAGGCCGAGGCCCCACCAGGGCAAGACGGCGAGAGGCCGAGGCCCCACCAGGGCAAGGCGGCGAGAGGCCGAGGCCCCACCAGGGCGAGAGGCCGAGGCCACACCAGCCGAGAGGCAGAGACACCCCACCAGAGCGAGAGGCCGAGGCCCCACCAGGGCGAGAGGCCGAGGCCAAGGCCCCACCAGGGCGAGAGGGGCCGATGCCTCACCAGGGCGAGAGGCTGATGCCCAACCAGGGCGAGAGAGGCTGATGCCCCACTAGGTCGAGAGGCAGAAGCCGAGGCCCCACCAGGGCGAGAGGCAGAAGCCGAGGCCCCACCAGGGCGAGAGGGCGAGGGGCCGAGGCCCCACCAGGGTGAGATGGCGAGAGGCCGAGGCCCCACCAGGGTGAGATGGCGGGAGGCTGAGGCCCCACCAGGGTGAGATGGCGAGAGGCCGAGGCCCCACCAGGGCAAGAGAGGCCGAGGCCCCACCAGGGCAAGAGAGGCCGAGGCCCCACCAGGGCAAGAGAGGCCGAGGCCCCACCAGGGCAAGGGAGGCAGAGGCCCCACCAGGGCAAGGGAGGCAGAGGCCCCACCAGGGCAAGGGAGGCAGAGGCCCCACCAGGGCAAGAGAGGCAGAGGCCCCACCAGGGCAAGAGAGGCAGAGGCCCCACCAGTTATATCCAAACTAGATTACTGCAACAGCATGTGTGTGTTTATAAGCCACCCCAAGAAAAATCTCCATCTCCTACTTATGTGTCTCATGCGATCTTCGGCCTCACACATAGGGACTAGAGTTTACTGCTTTAGATCATAAATGCTATGGATGGGGCAACTAAAAAATCCACAAAATCATCGTCTGACTCACAAGGCCTTTTGCAGTGTAGCACCAAATTATATACCTACCAGATCCCTTGGTTCAGCATCTTCAAACAACTGCAACTGCACAGTCCTAGGAAAAAAAGGACCAGGCAAGATTAGTCTCAGCCCAAGGCTTCATCACCCACGGCTCTAATTATTCAAGACCCTGAAAGAATGGAAAGACCCAGCAAAAAAGCAAAGGCCCCTTGGCTGAACATTATTCCGTGTGGGGGGGGGGGCAGAGGCCCAGGGGAGGGGGCAAGCGACAGAGGCCCCAGAGGGGGAGCGGCAGAGGCCAAGGGCGAGTGGCAGGGGCCCGGGGGGGGGGTGGGCTGGTGAGGGGATTTGGGGGTGACGCAGAGACCCCTGGGGGGAGGGGGGGTAAGAAGCACAGAGCCCAGGTGGGAGGAGGCAAGAGGCAGAGACCCCAGGGAGAGGGGGGGCAGAGGCAGAGACCCATGGAGGGGAGGCAAGAGGCAGCGACTCCAGCGGGGAGGGGGTCATGACGCAGGCAGAGACCCCAGGGAGGAGGGGGGCCAAAAGCAGAGACCCCAGGGGGGAGGGGGGCAAGCGGCAGAGACCGCAGGGGGGGGGCGAGAGGCAGAGGGAACACAAATAGATTTACTAGGCCTTGTGTGATTCGGGCAGTGCAAGTGTGTTAGGGAGAATTCTCATTTTATGCCTAATTTCCCTCACCTAGTGAGTCCCCCAGCAGCTTTGCTGGATTTCTGGAGTTTATTTTTTCCACTTGGTAAGAGTGAGAGCTTTTCCCCCACTCTTACCCATGTTTTGCCATGTTTATTTCCTCTGTTTTTGTGAGTGTGGACTCTGGAGTACACCACTTCAGTAGCCCCCTTCTTTTGTGTGTTACACAGAACCGTCAGTGCAGTGACACAGGGTTGTCTTTTAGGCTTCCGACCGACTCCATTTCTGGGGCTGACTACTGTCCCCCAGAACAGGGTAAAGTTGCCATTAACTTTAGTCATTTAACCACAGATCCAGTACACCCCATCTTACATGGAGTACTGGAAAGGGTTACTCCTTAGCCCTTTTTATCTTTACTTCCTAGAGCCTTGTTTTGCTCTTTTAACAGTTAGACTTGGCTGGTGGCAGTGGTATCTACCTTAACTTTTCTACCGCTTTTATACCATATATTTTTAGTATAGGCTTTATTTTTTAGGCTATATTAGCCTCGAACATAAACCCGCTTGACCAAATATTCTTTCTTTGGGCTCCGGTCAGGTTTAGTCGCCATTTCTTTTTGTTCAAGTCCTTCTTGTGGTTTACTTTGCACGGCAAACTAGGTTTGCCTTCTTTGTTCACCGTCTTTTGCTGAGCTTCTGCCAAGAAGCCCTCCTCTGGGCGCTTGGTTGTCTAGGTGGGCTGAATGTGAGGGAGGGGTGTAGTCACCCCCTGCACAGGGTATCCTAGGAAACCCAAGTCGCACTTTGCCATGATTGGCTGAGGTGGTTGTCCGGGCTGGACAATCCCCCTGCTACGTGATTGACAGCCAGGCTGCGTGAATGGGGGATTTTCGCATAGAAGGCAGGACTCTTGGCCGTCGCTGCTGCTGGCCTCATCCCTGGGTAGTGCAGATCCCTCCAGGCGTCCTCATTCTTGTCTCCACGACTGAAGCTCCAGGAACCGTGAGTCTGCACGAAAATACCAGGAACAACTGCCGTGGCACCAACGTTCTACAACGAATAAGGTACTGTGTCCGACTTCGAGGAATTGGGGTGAACCCTTCTTCCTCACCAAAGGCTTGTCCTTTTCTTCCTTCCCTGTTATAACTGTTGCCTCCTCTTCTGACAATATTCAAGTACTCCTGACAACCTTGAATCGTGAACTGTTCTAACTGTGTGATCCTCGGCAACAGGGACCCTGTTCCACTTGACACTGGCAGAGGCCTATTGTCTTTTATCTTCGTGTTAGAAGGTGCCCTCTGATTCTCTCTGCCTTGACAAAAGTATTGCCTATGATTTTTATCCCCAACTCTCTTGTGTTAATTCATGTGCTAAGTGTGTTTGACTACGTTACATTTCTTCCCGCGGGTACGCGTATCTTTAGTAAGACCGAACTGTCATTACTGTCAAAAAGTGATCGCAAATTTTATTCCCGGTAACGTCTTTTGTGTTCATAACACTGGTCTGTCAAATCCTAAGGTACTTAGCTTGAATTGTATTGCACAAGGGGAATTAGTTGTGTGTAGTGTATTTGAAGTGTGGTTTTATTTTACTAGAAGTGAAGTGTTTTGTGAACAGATGGTTTAAAAATAAACGTACTTATATTTAAGCAGAAACCTTGAGTCAGTGTTTCCTTGAGTCGCAGTAATTGTAGTCCTTTGTGTAATCTCTACTACTGCTCATTTACTCTTGAGATAAGTCTGGCTGCTCAGTCACTGCTACCACTCTGTGTAGTACAGGCTTGTACCAAAGGTGAACTTGTATTACCACTTGTAGTCTTAACTCTGGGCAGTGGTCCCTAAGGGCACTGCATAGGATTCTGCCTAACACCCAGCTCCTTCCCTTTTCGCCATATTGTTCTCCACAGAGCCCCCCACCGTTAGCTACCTTCCCCCCGGATCCCATTAGCCATTCCTCCTGCAACTTCGTCCCCTTACCCAGCTCCTAAAGGTCCTCCCCTAATCTTCCCAACCCTGCTTCTCTTTGCACACTTCGCACAGCATACCAAGGACCCCATCCTAGGCATTTCCAAGTTATCTCCCTAAGCTGACCCTTCAAATTCCCCAGTTTTTTCCTAACCCCACCCTAACCGTCCCTCTTCCCAGGTTCACTTCCCCATTCTCTCCCTACCCGCAATCTTTGTTTCATCATTACTTCTCAGAGCCCCGTTTATCCCTAACTGCCTTCTTTCCTTCCCCTCCCCACGATGATTAAAAGTAATGTTAGGAGGAAGGGAGACGAGGAATAAAATAGGCACAAGTACAAAGAATAAGAGCATGGAAAAGGAACCTAGGGTGAGGAATAAGGAAGAGGGCATAGCATTGAGGAGAAAGTAAGGCTAGTATAGTTAAGAGCAACAAAAATGAGAAGAACTAGGTTGGAGAAGATGAAGGGGAGTAGGGTGATCTACTACAATGAGGAAGAGGGACCACAATGATAAAGAAACTGTAGTTTGGAATGAGGTTACACTAAAGTCTGAGCTACAACACCTAGCAATATATGTAAATCTATAATTTAAAAGCAATGTGGTTGGAAATCTAGAGAGTACCAAGGAACATACAAATATCTAAAATATCAAGTCTCAGCAGCAAACACAAAATGTCTTCAATTGCCAGCAGTTTATGCCCCAAATACTGTATTCAATTCAAATTTCAATGAAATGTTTTATGAGGTTTCATTAAACCAAACACGAATAAAAGATTGTTCACTCTAACCAACATCCAATTATTTATAACAAGCAAAGAAAAAGCCAACACGAGTTTCAACCTATCACAGGTTATCAAGGCTAAATTGAGACAGTATACGTAGATCTAATCTGTAACAAATACAAACTGAATAGCTTGCACTTGAATTAACTTGATATTTAGAACATTCTACCGCAATGGAAAAGAAACATTACATAGCCTTTGTTCCTGAGACGGTCTTCTACGCCTTAGATTCTGAGTGAAAATAGTTTGGTCTTAACTGGGGTCCCTACATTCCAGGTATTTATTTATTTATTTATTACATTTATTACTCGCCCAGACCGACGGGTATCACGGCGAAATGAAAGACATGTTATCACTTATTTTGCAGTGTTACAGTTGCATTCAAGTGTTCATATAAATCATTTATATACAGAGTAGCGGTTACATTCAAATAATAACTTTCTTATACTACATTACAGTCAGTCAAAGGGGTGGTGATGGAATTAACAATGGTTGTTTAATATTTATTGAATAACCAGGTTTTCAACGCTTTTTTAAAACATAAGGTAACCTCGTTTTTAATACTAAGAGGTAGTGCGTTCCAATGCAACGGGGCTAGGATTTTGAAACTGCTTCCTCCTGCTCTGCTGCATTTGTATTGTGGTACTTCCAAGAAGGCCAGGTTTTTGGATCTGAGTGACCTACAGGAGATTTTTTTCTTGATGGTCTTGTTAAGGTAGATAGTGTGTTCTTTAATTTGTTTGAGATGCATTTAAAGAACACACTAAGTGTTTTGAAGATAATTCTTGCTTCAATTGGCAGCCAGTGGTTTTCTCTCCTGATGTTGGATATATGATCGGATTTCTTTATACCTACAGCCGCTCTAAGAGCTTTATTCTGAAGTAATTGAATTTTGTTTATGTTAGATTTGTAAGTTCCTAGAAATAGGATATTGCAATAGTCCAGTTTAGTTAAAATCAGCGCTCTAGCCAATGTAATGCAGTTTGTGGGCGTAAGGAATTGGCGGCTTGAGAGCAATAAGTTTAGCTGTGAAAGCTGTAGAAGAGGAGAGAGCTTTGTTTGTGCATAGTGAGGTTGGCATCAATGTACACCCCAAGAGTTTTGACCTGTTTGAGTACTGGAATCTGAGTGCCGTCGATGTTGATGTGTAGTCAGGATGGAGGGCGCTTAATCTTTTTTGGGAGCCCACGATGAGAACCTCTGTTTTCTCGTCATTGAGGCAAAGGCTGTTTAGGGCCATCCAATTTTGAATTATAGCATATACTCTGTTAATGGTATATGTGTCATGGGTGTAATCCCCTGTAATGGGGATGAGGATCTGGGTGTCATCTGCGAAGTTAGTGTAGATGACACCCATATCGTCAAGTGCTGAGAATAGGAGTTTAGTATATGCATTATGAAGGGTAGGGGAGAGGCAGGATCCCTGGGGGACTCCTATGGGAACTGCAATAGGGTCAGCTGCATATTCTCCGATGGCAACTCTGGAAGTGCGGTCCGCTAGAAAAGATTTGATTCAGAGGGTGGCGTTATTTGAAAAATTAAAGTCTTTTTTTAGTGTGTTGTATAGTTTGTCATGGTCAACCAGGTGAAATGCTGCTGATAAGTCCAATAGCAATAAGGTAGCTAATTTTCCTGAGACTCTGATGGTATCTAGTTGGATTTTCAGGTCCAAGAGGGCCGTCTCAGTACTATGGTTGGGCCTGAAGCCGGAGTGTCTAGCTCCTAGTAGGTTATTTTGTTCAAGGTGGGTTTGTAGTTGATTATAAGCTATCTTGTCAATGATTTTTAGCAAAAACGGGACCGTTATGGGCTGCTAATTTGTGGGGGCTAGTGGATCTAACGTCGTTTTTTTTTTAGTAGTGGGGTGACAACCACCTCTTTGATGCTAACTGGGACCAGATTGGAATTAAACGAGGCATTCAGAAAATTAGTGATTATCGGAGTAAAAGTGTGGGGTGCATAGTTTAACTAGGTGTGCTGGGAAGTTATCTCCTTTGCAGTTAGATGCTTTAAGTTTGGTTATGGTATTATGTATTATCTCATGGGACTCTGGGGTGAAATTGAAGGGAGGAGTAGTGCCTTCTATGTGATTGGTGATTTGGTTAGACGTGGTGTATTTGTCAGATAGGCGATTTCATTTGGAGATCATTTTGTTTTGTAGTAGTTTAATTTTTGTAGCAAGAGCATCTTGGATGGTGGTGCACCATCCTTTGCTTGGTTGGACCGGGTTAATAATAGGGATTGGATTCTCCAATTCCTTGAGTATAGTGAATAGCTCTTTAGTATCAGAGGAGGCATTTGTGATTCTGATATTAAGGGCATCTGCTTTGTGGGCGATGATGGCTACTTTGTATGTTTTATTTGCGGTGTTGAATCCTTCTATGGCTTCTGGTGAGCGGGTTTTGTTTAGCCAGTGTTCGAGCGATCGTTTGATCCGTCTAAGAGAGACTAGTTCCTCATTAAACCAGAAGGAGGATTTTTTGTCATTGTGTTTGGTTTTGTTGACACAAGGTGCTAGGGTATCAATTGTGGTGGTAAGATTTTCATGATAAATGTCAGCCAAGATGCAGGGGTTCTCAATATTGATACTTTTGTCATTAAGGGTGCTAGCTAACAACGGGTTGAGGCTTTCTGCTGAGAGTTTACGGATGTTTCTAGTTACGCAGGATTCCGCTGTGATAATTTTAGGTGGGTCTGGTTCATTGCACAGGATGGAGAAGTTTAGTACTATGATGGTCTGACCAGGGTACTATATCAATGGAGTCTATGGATACTATAGTATTGAGTGGTAGTATCCAGTCTAGTATGCTCCCTTTTGTGTGGGTAGGGGCATTCACAAGTTGTGTGAATGCCATGTCTTTGAGTGCACTGTGTAGTGCTTCTGCTTTAAGGTCTTGGGTATCATTAAATCCGAGATTCAGATCACCAAGGACTATACATTTTGTGTTGGGTTTAATGAGTGGCGTTAGTAGTAATGGTATGTCTAATTATGGCTGAGATTTGGTATTCGGTGCTCTATAGATGGTTATTATATTTATAGTAGTCTTATGGTTGGTGGCTAGTTTAGCTAACAGGACTTTGTAACCGTCTGGGTTCTCTATGGGGCAGGTTCTTATTTTGAGATGGTTTTTAGCTATAATAGCTACTCCCCCACCTACCGATTTTGTTCTGTCCGTCCTAAGGATGGTATAGTCTGGGGGAATGGCAATAGAAAGAGATGGTCCGGAGGCTTGGTGGAGCCAGGTTTCAGTTACAATAAGCAGGTCAAGATGTTGCTCAGTAATGTAGTCATGTATCTCTGTGGCATGAGCAGGTATGGAACGTGCATTAATGAGGGCTGCTTTGAGGTTTATAGGAGGTGGTGGAGCTAGGACTAGAGGACTGGGACAAGTGTTCGTGGTCTCTGTGACAGTCGTTTGTTGCTTGGCTGTGGTACTCCTCTTAGAGGAATTAGCTTGTGTCGCTAGTGGAGGTGCTCTCCCTAAGGTGGCAGAATCGTGAGTACTAGGGAGGTTTATGAATCAGGATCCGAGTCTTTGGGTTCTTGTGAGGCCTAGTAGTGGGATTTGTATTGTTAGTTTAACTTTGGTGAGGTCCTTAATCGGGCACCAAGGAGGGGTGTGGGGCCGGGATCTAAGTCTAGAGTGTCTGAGTGCACTGAGGAATGGAGTAGTCATTTTATGCCATTTATTGGTAATGGGTAGGTGTGGTTTGCTGGCATTATGAGGCTTTTGGGTTGCTATATGGTCTGAGTGTTGATCAGGTGGTGATACTGGGGAAAAGGATTGGTAGATGGCAAAAAGGGCGTAGGACAGGGGATGGGGTGGTGCCAGGGGCATGCTACTCTAGCTAGGCCATTATCATAGGTAATAAAATGGGAACCTGTACAGGGTAAGTCGTGTGGAACAATGCAGTAAGGAAACATCATGAGCAGTAACCAACCTGTCATATTGTAATGGAAGTTTAGAGGGAAAGGCACCTACTATCCTATCATCTGTGGGCATCTCGAGTGCAACAACTATAGCAAGGGTCTTGGCCAATGATAAGGCAAGTAGATTATTAAGTGCTATGGAGGGTTGTGGGTACAGATCTAGGCAGTGGCAGAGCAATAGTATTTATATGCGTACATGCATTGCCTGGCGACTGAGCAACTATAGGCTAATATAGGTGGCAGGGCTTAGTACATTTACGGGCAATCTAGATGCGAATCAGCCGCTGTAGACTAATATAGGTTGGCAGATGCAATGGGCTAATACATTATCAGGCAATCTAGATACAACTGCGCAGCTAGTAGATTGAAATAGGTTAGCGGAGGCAATAATCTTAGCAATCTAGATACAACTGAGCAGCTAGTAGGTTAAAATAGGTTAGCAGAGGCAATAGTCTTAGCACACTTCCTACAGTCTGGAAGCAATTATACAGTTCTATGCTAAGATGGCTATACAGTGGCAGACTGTTAAACATAGCAATGCAGGGTATGTAAGGCTGTTAGGGGTAAGTGGGTTGTGGGCCATTATGTAATCGTGCTGTTAAACAGATCAACACGTGGCGTGGAGCACAATGGGAAACCAGAGGGATGAGAATCCCTTCTGTTAGTTATGACTGCACGTGAGAAATGATCTTAGGGCAAGGCTTACTACACAGATGATGCAGATAAGACGACGACGACGACAGGTAATGTGCGGTACATTACCTATTTGAATCGCTTATGAACAAATAGTGTTCCAAGCTTCTATATTGGAGGGACCTCCCTCAGGCTCTCTCAAGGGCGCCGACGAGGAAAGCCCTAAATACCAAGCTAATTCATGCGCAAGCTATTCAGTGCAGATTAGGAAAGCGATCTACAGATGTAATCTCAATTTAGCCCCAATGAGAACCTGTGATAGGTCGAAACGTGTTAGCTTTACGTGTTAGCTTTTTCTTTGCTTGTTCAGATAGAAATACTGAACTCTTCTTTTGTATGTTGAGTTAGAGTGAACAATGTGTTATTCGTGTTTGGTTTAATAAAACATGTCATTGAAATATGCATGGGATACAGAATGGAACATCAAAATACAACCACTTTGAGGCATAAACTACTGGCAATTCAAGACCTATGGGTTTGGCGCTGGAACTGGATATTGGGGTGGAAGAGAAACCAATATAAGGAACTAAGGACTAAAGCAGGAAAGAGGCTAGGACAGAGCACGGGCTTGGGATAAGAGTCCAGGTACTAGAAAGAGGGACAGGGACTTTAGAATTACCAATGAAAACATACTGTTCAGGAGTAAAACCAAGTTACTCGGAGTACCTATCTTTGTGAAATGTAAATCCCTCTCCATGAGTCAGATTTACTGAATGCAATTTCTTTGCAAGTCATCCTCCTTAATCACAGACAAAGATGTTTATCAAAGTGGCAATTTCGTCATGAATATTCTCATTAATTAATATCATCGAGCGACCTCCCAACGTAATGACTATGCAGTGGAATATTTCTCCATGTCTTGTAGTGTTTGTAAATCTATCGCTTTACATTGGTACTTCATAACATTGTTCATGGCAGATGTCCATACTGCACACAAGCAATACCACATCTGGGGCAGAATCCTTCAGACTGCTTCTGATAACAAAACATTCATTTATACTTACCAGGGCTGAGCCTTCTTCCTCCACTTCCCTAAAAAATAAACAAATATGAGATTTAATACAATATATTTATGTTCAAGGGAGAATATGCACTAATCATGACCACCTACATATCACCCGAAGTAGCAGTTAAACCACGTGCCAGCTATTCCTGCATGGCATAACTGTCTGTTAGCAGACACCATCACACATTCTCTTCACGATTTGCCAGTCTAACGAGAAAGACTGAAGCCATACTGAATACTACGAGCCCATACAGTGCGTGTCTGCATCATTCCAAACAGGAACTGGCATATGGTGAGGCTTCATTTTCATTGGGTGCATCGAGTTGTCGAAAATGAATAAGAGGTATCACTTTAGAATTAGATTCCATTTGATGTGAACAGGCAATAAAAATCTTAAAGATTAGCGGAATGTGCATTTAAGCACCTCTGCAGGAACAGGGATCACAAAGGTTTGTAAAAATCACTTTACGTTAAGTTATGAAATTTGATATTTGTATAGCACCCAAATGTTATGGCTTTGAAGGGAGTGGGGGGGTGTCTAATAACCGCAGTCTGTGAAAGCAATATGGACACAGGGCCAGGGCAACTCATAGGGACACAGGGCCAGGGCGAATCATAGGGACACAGGGCCAGGACAAATCAGAGACCAACTCACATGGACACAGGGCCACTCACATGGACACAGGGCCACTCACATGGACACAGGGCCACTCACATGGACACAGGGCCACTCAGCATTTTTTTTGGTCCTGTGTTCATATTGCTTTCACAGACTGCGGTTATCAGACGGGCCTCCGCCCACCTCCCCCCTAAGGCCCCCCCTTCGAAGCCGTAACATTTGGGTGCTATACGAATATCAAATTACATAACTTAACGTAACATGCTTTTTACAACCCTTTGACCTCTATGGTCTGGGTTGGGGGGTGAGGTGGGTCTGACAGAAAAACTGGAATGATTTGGGAATTGGGGATTTTAGACCGCCCTCCAATGAATGGCCTGTGTTGGGGAAGCTGTATGGTAAACAATGGGATGATTTGAGAATTTAGGATTTTCTGCTAGACCTGCGCGTCGCGTAACTAAGTTTACCTACTCGGCCTAAGGGAAATGCACTAAACCCTCGGCAACAGATGACAAAATGAAGCGCTCTTTCTGTAAAATGGTGCAAGTCACCAAAAACCCACTATGTTTGGCATGCAGCTGCCATCCAGAGACCAGACATGCACAGTGAAATATTTGACATTTAATGCAAACAAAGTAAATATTAAACGTCCCCTGCAAATGGTACTTTTTCATAAGCCTACTCAAGTGGGCGAGTAGACTGAGTGCCCTGGATGAGTGTCTGAATGGACAGAAATAGATACGATAAAATGGCTATGGAAACAGTTTGGCCACCTCTCACGTTTGTGCTTTTATACAAGACAATCATAATCAGAGCAAAATGAGCTCTAGAGGCTAAATACAGTGGATGGTATTGCAGATCTGTAGCTGTACAGACTGGATGGAACTATTGATCACTACTTTGTGTACATATCTAGTTTGTTTTGTGTATTCATTATGTGAGAGGAAAGACAGTAAGAGACTAAGCAGCGTGGATGGCATAGCAGGCAGAGAACTGAACAAGGTAGTTGAAAAATTGTATTTTGTGGCCATCTCACTTTCGGGCTAGCTGGTATAAAGCAACAGGGGTGATAAGATTGGATGTACAGGAGTATGGGTTCAGCTCAAGGGTTGAGCACCAGTATGTCCAGTTGCAGCTGTATGTGACCAGTAGGCCACTGAACTAAGTTTACCATCCAAAGTATGTGGCTGTGTAATCATGTACAAGTATTCACTCTTCTATAGGATACATCTTCCCCAATAAAATGAAATCTAGTTGACACTGAGATTTAGATATACTAACCTAACGTTTACTGTAAAGCATGGAGACACTGCACTTTTTTACAGTAGCAATACTGCAATTAACCAAGGAATGGTATTGCATGACTCCTTTAAAAAATATAAAGTTAACACATACTGGTCTTTGCCAGACAGGATTTAGTTGGTTTAATAAAGGGCCACCCGGATTACTTCTGGCTTGCAATTATATGCATAAAGAAATCTTGACAGTACTCCCAACACAGGTCTTTGGCACTTAATGGAGGAGATGATTACTGCAGTGACCAGAGGAAAAAATGGTAAAGAGCTTCCCCTAGCGCAGGGCGAGCTGTGCTTTCATTGAACAGGGCAAATAGCTATTTTTGCTTCACAAGTGTCTAATTAGCAATCCTACAGAATTGCATAGCGAACTGCTATACGAGACTGCTTATTTTATGCCTTGGGATCACCCAATTAAATTATAGTTTCAGCGAACGCTGGGAAGTGAGTTTTGTTAATTCTGAATTTTAACAAAAAACAACCACCCATAGTGTTCCAACAAATGGGAATTAAATTAATATTTTAAATTACATCGGCTAAGGATCCACAGTTTTGCCCTTCCGCCCACTACAAAGGGAAAGGATTCAAGGCAAGCAGACCGCCCTTCCACCTTTTGGTTTCCCAGGCCTTAGTTAAACTTACATATAAAGTCTCTCTGTACAGGTGGCACCCGTGGCATGGAGCTGGTCCTAGTGCAATTCCATTTCTTACCTAACTGTGAAGTTTGAGCTTAACTTCTAAACTCTAAAAAGCTTTGCCTAGGCTGTCTTGGGCATTGTTGTGATTGGGAGAGAGAATGCAGTGATTTGCGGTCCCCTATGAGGGAATTGGGATGTGCAATGCGATGGTTCTAAATATTGCCATCATTGCACAAGTATGGAGGGTGCACGTCGCTGTAGGAGCGCAGCACTGCTTGTTAATGTAAAGGACATTTGGAACGCACACTATCAACACCGGAGTGGTCCCCTGGCGGATCTGAAAAGGAAAGGGGATGGCGTGAGTTAGTAGGACCGAGCAGGAAAAGTGCAAGCGAGGAGCAATGTGCTGTTGGCAGTAGTTCGGTTAGCATTGTTCACTGAACTTTCGGTTGGTAGCTGTCGTGCTCTGCTTTGCAAGGATATGTGTGATTGGTATTGTTGTCGGGGTGAAATTAAGTTCCTGGGGTTTGGTTTGAGATTCAGTGGGTTTGTTAGTGGCATTGCTATCTAGATGTGATGCACGCTAATTTCCAAATTCTTTCTAGATGTGGTGAGTGAATATCTCGGAATTTCCATCTAAATGTGGCCCAGGCTGAGATTCACAAGTCCCGTCTAGATGTGACGCAGCCTAATATTCACAATTCTATCTAAATGTGGCACTGAAAGGGGGCTATGATGATTATAAATAATGTTAGGGGGGAAGGGAAACTAGGAATAAAAAAGGCACAAGGACAAAGAATAAGGGCATGGAAAAGGAACCAGGACTAGGGTGAGGAATAAGGAAGAGGGCATAGAATTGGGGAGAAAGGAAGGGCTAGTATAAGGAACAAAAATTAGAAGAACTAGGTTGGAGAAGATGAAGGGGAGTAGGATGATGGACTACAATGAGGAAGAGGGACCACAATGATAAGGATAATGTAGTCTAGAATGAGGTTACACTATAAAGTCTGAGTTACACCACCTAGTAATATATGAAAATCTACAATTTGAAAGCAATGTGGCTTGCAAGCTAGAGAGTACCAAGGATCATACAAATATCTAAAATATCAGGTTCCAGCAGCAAACCAACAAAGGTCTTCAATTGCCAGCAGTTTATGCCTCAAATACTGTATTCAATTCAAATTCCAATGAAATGTTTTATGAGGTTTCATTAAACCAAACACGAACAGATTGTTCACTCTAACCAACATACAAAACAGAAAGTTCAGGTATTTACAACTAACAAGCAAAGAAAAAGCCATTTTCAACCTATCAAAGGTTATCAGGGCTAAATTGAGACAGTATCTGTAGATCTAATCTGCAACAAATACAAGCTGAATAGCTTGCACTTGAATTAACTTGATATTTAGAACAGTCCACCCCAATGGAAAACAAATATTACGTAGCCTGTGTTCCTGAGACTGTCTTCTACGCCTTAGATTCTGAGTGAAAATGGTTTGGTCTTAACTGGGGTCACTACATTCCAGGTACATTACCTATTTGAATCGCTTATGCACAAATAGTGCTTGAAGCTTTGGAGGGACTTCTTTCAGGCTCCCACCGACGGCTTTCCTTTTTTAGCGCCCATGAGGAAAGCACTAAATAAAATTGTGAATTGTGGATTGTAAAGCCCTCTCCATGGTTAAATCAGATTTACTGAATGCAATTTCTTTGCAAGTCATCATCCTAAATCACAGACAAAGATGCTTAGTGGCAATTTCGTAATTCATATATTCTCATTAATTAATATCGAGGGGCCTGCCAATTTAATTCCTATGCTGCAGTACCTTTCTCCATGTCTTGTAGTGTTTGTAAATAGATTGCTTTACATTTGTACTTCATAACATTCTTCATGGCAGATGTCCAGACTGCACACAAGCAATAAAGGTGCACAGTGTTAGTCGTAAACTGAAGCTTCATCGTTACCACATCTGGGGCAGAATCCTACAGACTGCTTATAACAAAAAATAGATTTCTACTTACCAGGGTTAAGCCTTCTTCCTCTACCTCCCTAAAAAACAAACAAATATGAGATTTAATAATATATTTTTGTTCAAGGGAGAAAATGCACTTTGTTCTGCTAATCATGACCATCACCCTCAGAAGCCGTTACATCACATGCTCGCTATTCTTGCATGGCATAATTATCTGTTAAGAGACACTATCACATACTCTTTGCATATTGCCAGTCTATTGAAGCCATACTCAATACTTCAAGCCCATAATGTGTGCGTCTGCATGAGCGGCCTATTATTCCAAACAGAGAACCATAGGTACTGGCATATGGTGAGGGTTCATTTTCATTGGGCCCATCGAGGAGTTGCCGAAAATGAATAGAGAACACTTTCGAGTTATATTTCGTTTGATGTAATAAAAGTGAAAGGATACGAAGGCAAAAAAAAGCTTAAAAAAGGATATTATAGTGAAATGTGCATATAAGCACTACTGCGGGAACAGGGATCAAATTCAAAGGGTTGTGAAAGCGCTCTGGAGAAGGCTTGGAGCAAAGAACCACAGATGAGCAATTCATTTACGTAGTTTGATATTTGTATAGTACCCAATTGTTATGGCTTTGAAGGGCTGTGGGGACAGGCCCGTCGGATAACCGCAGTCTGTGAAAGCAAACCAATATTGTTGACAAGCTGGATAGTACCAAGGATCATACCAAGACTCAACCTCTGAGTCGTGAAAATGTAATTCTAAAAGATCCAGTACCAGCACCAAACCCATAGAAATGCAATCCACTAGAGGTTCAGCCACACCTCTTGCAAGGAGAACAGGGTGTATTTCCACCAAAATAAAGATGTGCCAGCAAAGAGCCCTGCTGCCTCGGAACATTCTGCCGAAATAGGAACTAGCAAGACTTTAAGGCATACAGAGTCAGTGACGTAAATTATACAGGTTACAAATCGCAGATTTGGCACGACCCTATACATAGGCTACCTGCTGCATAGGGGATGGCAGACAATTGACCGAGCCCATCTTCCATGTGGGCTCCCCATGTCAGCAGGCTCCTCCTCACACTTCAGCTTGCACAAAGCTACAATTAAATTCTCCATCTCCAACCAGATGTACACCTGGTACTGCAGAAGATACAAGGTCACTGATTTACAAACCGCCCCAGCTCGATACCAGACACCGGCACACGGCCAAAGCTCCCCATATGCACTTCAAGGTCTGTTTTGCCCCTCCCAGCACCTCGCAGCACATATCACATGGCCCGTGGTGACGGCAGCTTGTCCCCACTTTCTGAAATGTTCAGATCTATTGGGGTCAAACAGCTGTATGGTCAGGGGGCCTGTGACTGGGTGGTACCTTTGAATTCTGGGGCTTTGGGACAGGGCACTGATAGGGAGAATTCTCAGTCTATGGCTAATTTCCCTCACCTAGTGAGTCCCCCAGCAGCTTTGCTGGAATTCTGGAGTTTATTTTTTCCACTTGGTAAGAGTGTGCCTCTTTTTCCCACTCTTACCAGTGTTTTGTCATGTGCATTTCTACTTGTGTGATCTTGGACTCTGGAGCACACAACTCCATGAGCCCAACTTATTCTTTGTATTACGCAGCACCCTTAGTGCAGTAACACTGGGTTGTCTCTAAAGACTTCCCAATGACTCCTTTTTCTGGGGCTGACTACTGTCCCCCAGAAACAGATAAAGTTGCCATTAACTTATCATAGTCTCTCCTAACTACAGACCCAATACAACCCATCTTACATGGAGTACTGGAAAGGGTTAAATCCTACCCCTTGTTGTCTGTGCCTCTCTGAGCTTTGTTTTGCTCTTTTAACATTTAGACTTGGCTGGTGGCAGTGGTATCTACCCTAACTTTTCTACCACGATTATATTATATAAACGTGGTATTGTTTTAGGCTATTATATTAGCCTCAAACATAAACCCGCTTGACCAAATACTCTTTCTTTTGGCTCCGGTCGGGTTTATTCGCCATTTCTTTTTGTTTAAGTCCTTCTTGTGTTTTACTTTGCACGGCAAACCAGGTTTGCCTTCTTTGTTCAACAGCTTTTGGCAGGCCTCCTCTGGGCGCCTGGGTGTCTAGGTGGGCTGAATGTGAGGGAGGGGTGTAGTCACCCCCTGCACAGGGTATCCTAGGAAACCCAAGTCGCACTTTGCCATGATTGGCTGAGGTGGTTGTCCGGGCTGGACAACCCCTCCTGATGCGTGATTGACAGCCAGGCTGTGTGAATGGGGGATTTTCACATAAAAGGCAGGACTCTTGGGCTGGAAGTCAGTGTCACCACTGGAACTACCAGGAACCGAAGAGAAGCGGAAAAGAAGACAGCTGCTGCAACTACCCCGTTCCGGTGAAGCCCTGCTGCAGACCTGGGCTATCTACCCTTCGACGACCAGAGAAGATCCAGTCCGGAGTCTTCTTCCTTTGAGCCTGGTGGGGTCAACCAGCTCATCTTCCACAGCCAGAGGATCCTCTTCTTAGTCGAAATCGATGCACCCTGCTGTAGTGGGCCGGATAGCCATCTGAAGAGCCTCTCCTGTTTTAAAGGAGCGCACCTTTTATTCACTGTCGCTGCTGCTGGCTTCATCCCTGTGTGTTGCAGACCCCTCCAGACGTCCTCCTTGCCGGTACTCCAGGAACCATGGGTCTGTAGAAAACCACCAGGAACAACTGCCGTGGCACCAGCTTCTTCCCTGAATAAGGTACTGAGTTCTGCTTTGAGGAACAAGGCTTGCCCTGGGCTTCCTTCCTTCTTATAACTTTTGCTCCCTCCATTGACAATATCTAAGTACTCCTGGCGACGTTGAATCTTGAATTGTCCGACTGTGTGATCTTCGACAACAGGAACCCAGTTCCACTTGACACTGGCTATTGACTCTTATATTTCTGTCAACGAGTGTTCTCTGATTCGGTCTGCCCTGACAAAGGTATTGCCTATGATTTTTGCCCCCAACTCTCTCTGGTTAACTCAGGTGCTAAGTGTGTTTTTGCCTCAGTAACATTTTTCGCCGTGGATACGCGTATCTTCATTAAGACCGAACTGTCATTACTGTCAAAAAGTGATCGCATATGTATTCCCGGTAACATCTTTTGTTTCACAACAACGGTCCGTTAAAACATAGGGTACTTTCCTTGAGTTATACTGTACCAAGTGAATTGGTTGTGTGTAGTGTATTTTACGTGTGGTTTTGAATTAATAGAAGTGTTGTGTTTTATAACAGATGGTTTAAAAATAAATGTACTTATATTTTTTACCTGAAACATTGAGTCAATGTTTGCTTGAGTCACAGTAATTGTGTTCCCTTTGTGTAATCTCTGCTACTGCTCATATACTCTTGAGATAAACCTGGCTGCTCCGCTACTGCTACCACTTTAACATAGTAGTACTGGCTTGTACCAAATGTGAACTTGTATTACCACTTGTAGTCTTCATTGTGTGTAGTGGTAAGGGCACTGCACAGGATTCTGCCTAACACGCACTATTACTTAGGTCTGGAAGAGTGAAAGGTTGGAGGCTCATGCCCTACATGTGTGATTGTGATAAGGAAATGCCAAGTTATTTATAAAGCGCCTTTACACAAGATGAGCACTTTCATGCCTTTGTGGGGCACATGCCTGCTGGGGAACTAACGCTGGCAACATAAGAATTAAAAGTCTATGAATCTCGGTCCATTTGGCGGCGCCCATGATAACCAATTTCCGCATGCATTTGCTCGATTCCCTATCAGCGCCCACCTAACTGTGGCCCCTATACCACATTCCTGTGTCTCTGCCTCATCCAAAACTGCTTTCGGGCCTGGGGCGATCACCCCCACCCCTTCCCAACAAGAATCAGAAGCAACCAAGCAGCCAGTCAAAAGAGGCAGGGGTGGGGGGTGTTATGAAACTTGCACTGAAAAATATCACTTTACCAGGGGCACAACACAATACATTTCTATAAACATAAATAAATCACAAGTGAGCCAACAAGAAAACAAACCACAATTCTTTACTTCTACAAATGTCACTTCAGCAAATAATCAGCGCTGGTTAGAGAACACATTTCTAGATGGATGTAGTGGAGTGCAATTTCAATTCCCTGCGCGCTTAAAAGGCTAGCAGTTTTTTTTTTTATTACAAACTTGTACATATACATATGGCAATTAATGATTTCACCCACAGTTCGGTGACTTAGCGGTTTGTTTTCAGACTACCCCCTGTATGGTCTGGGTTTGGAAAGTGACATAAAAACTTGAATGATTCGAATTTTAGACAGCCCTCCAATGAAAGGCCTGTGGGGGGGGAGCTGGATGGTAAAAATTGGGATTTGAGAATTTAGGATTTTCTGGCCCCGCCACCCATCACCTTTCAAAGGGAGTTGGTCAAAAAGATTACTGATTTAAGAACAAAAACAACCCTCTTCCTTAAAGAAGTCGGGGTCAACAGGACAAAAAGGATTCAAGGCACAAATTAGTTTTCAAAAATTGATTGCTAGAGTTTGCTAATTAACATTTTCTGATTAGCAAAAACCATTTGATAAGCAATGGTACACTAATCTGTTTAATGTCACTAAAGACATAAAACAAGTAACAATACAGCATTTGTGTACCGCTGGAGTAAGAAATTACAGAGTGAGGCCTTGCAAATTCGGTTAGACTTGCGGGTCTAGTAACTAAGTGTACCTACTCGGCCTAAGGTAAATGGACTCGACCCATGGCAACAGATGACAAATTTAAATGTGCTTTCTGTAAAATGGTGCAAGTCACTAAAAACGCCAAACATTCTACTCTCCCACTCTTACCCTTCTCACTCCACTCCTTCCTCCTACAAGGCACAAAATAATCAGTATCGCATTGCAATTCACTAGACAAGAATGATTAATTGCTTTTCATTTTATAAATCATGTCACACTAACTGCAATGTAATTTCAGAGAAGGTGAGCATGTTTATTGTTGTTTGTACCAAGCTCCAGGACAGTACAGGGCCTATACAAAGGAAAGCAGAGATGCAGGTTGCAGGCTGACCCCAAAGTTCACTTTTATCAAGCACTTTGGCTGATGGAAACTGCAGATAAGTGACTGTGTGGGAGCTTGTCTTCTGCTGTAAATATTGGAGGGACGCAGGATGGCACTAAACAAGTTGGCCCTTTCTCTCTGATCTGTCATTGCTTCCACCTCTGATCCCTAGCATTTTTATATTTCATAATTTGTTTGCTCACTTTTGCACCCTTAAAAAGGTCTATCCATTTTTTTTGTTCACTTTGCTCTCATGTATCCACCAACCCAATAACTTTCTTTCTTGCCCATCTCCCCTCATAACTTCTGAGAGGCTCTTCTTTCATCTACTTCTTTCTCACACATCTTGCTTCCTAAATCAATTGTCTAATCCCCCTCTCTTCGCTGTTCACCTTTGCTGAGCTCTATATTCCACTCAGACTGCAATGGCCTTAAACATGATGGGCTTTCATGTGCACATGCAAAAGGCTATTGTGTCATGCATCTGAAAGGATGTGAAAGGCTGAGTGTGCACAAGTAGATTTTTGGTGTGCATGCATGTGAAAGGCTACAGTTGTTTGTACCTGAAAAGATATGCTGCTTATGAAAGGCTAGGTGTGCACATGTAAGGCTGCGGTCTGTATGCATGTGAGAGTCTGCATTGCTCATGCAAAGCTGCAGTGCCTTGGCCTGTGTTGCTGTGGGTATTGTACATGTTTCCATTTGGACACCATCTCCAGTCAGTGACCGCACCAAAAGCTAAGATTATGGTTAACCCATGTATTACCAGGTTCTATAGTCCAAACCAAGCATGCGAAGCGTAGGCTAGTCTTTTTTAATTAATGCACATGCCATTTGATGGGAACTTGATATGCATGCTGGCATTAAACTCATGACAAACATGAACTTTGCTTTCCATTGAAAGTTGCCAGGTTTATAATTTAAGTGGCTGTGCATTACATGAAGCCTCCCCTAATTTGCATATGCATTGACATCTCTGGAAGCAATACCACAGAAAATGAGCTCATATGTAGCCTTGGACACTAAATGTGATGATGCCAGGTTACATACCAAAATGTTTTTAGAAGAGACAAATAAATGTGCTGTGCAGATTAAGTGGCCTAACATTATTATATATGAAGCAGTACCTTGAGTGAGTTTTTTTTGTGTGTAGCATAGACATGTCAACTGAATGGTTTGTGGACACTTCTGTGAGATCAAATGATTTGCCAAGGATCACACACACTAGTTAATTGTGAAGCTGGGATTTGAGACCAGTCTGCAATATTTATTTTCTTTATTTTTTACATTTGTAGAGCGCACTACAGCCCAAAGGCATTGAGGCGCTTTTTACATGTGTACTTAAGCAGTATTACAATTAAGACAAGCGGTTACTTGGTTACAACGTATGCGCTAAGTTACAACATACAGTTGGGGGTTACAGCAGTGCTCAAAGTAAGAGATAGGAATTAACAGTTCAGGCAAATAGTCTTGTTTCAATGGCTTTATGGAACGCTAGGTGAGAGTCGATTCCCCTGAAATGCGAGGGCAGGGCGTTCCAGTGGGTGGCAGCAATGGCTGGGAAGCTGAAGCCCCCTGCACGCACTCTGTGTGTTTTGGGCTTGGCGATCATGTTGGTATAGGCTGGACTGGATGGCCTAGCAGATGTAGGCATGGCTACGTGCTGGGCGAGGTAGGGGGGCGCAAGATCATGGAGGCATTTGTGGGTGAGGGAGAGGATTTTGAAAATTATTCTCTGTTTAACGGGAAGCCAGTGGACCTGTCTTCTCAGGTCAGATATGTGGTCCTTTCTAGCGAATCCTGTGGTGGCCCTGAGGGGGGTGTTCTG